>NW_006950481.1:132412-132720 GCF_000164805.1 Carlito syrichta | reverse complement strand
TTTTGACTTATTGTAGAAATGAGGTCTCGCCAAGTTGCCTGGGTTGTTCTTGAACCCATGGGCTCAGGCAATCCCCCAACCTTGGCCTCCCAAAGTGTTGGGAGTACAGGCTTGAGCCCCCCGTGCCCGGTTGAAGTAATTTCTAAATTAAAAAAGAGAGAGACTGGCCGGCCGTGGTGGGTCACACTTGTAATCCCAGCACTTTGAGAGGCAGAGGTGGGAGGATCACTTGAGCCCAGGGGTTTGAGACCAGCTGGGCAACAGGGAGAGACCTCAAAAAAAACCTCTCTCTCACCAGAATACTTATA
>NW_006950481.1:126980-132392 GCF_000164805.1 Carlito syrichta | reverse complement strand
TGTTCGGCCCCAGATGGGCAACTCCTTCGGGTCCCTTCCCACTATGGGAGCTTCTCTGTCCTCTCAGTAAATTCTTTTTACTCACTTTCTGGCCAGCTGTGTCCCTCATTCTGCCTGGGCATGAGACAAGAACCTTGACCCTGAAGAGCTGCAACCTGAACAAGAGCTGCAGAATGATCGTCGGAGCCAAAGAGCCGTGCACCCCAGAGGCTGGCTTGCCAGTCTATGGAGCCGGCTGAGCCAGGAGAGCTACTGGAAGAAGGTGAGACTCTGAAGCTGAGACACCCAGGGGGCTAGGCTTGCAGGCCCACTGAACCAGCAACACTCTCTGGGCTAGGCTTACCAGCCCCTTGATGACCCTCTCTGGGGCTTGGCTGGCGGACCCATGGAGCTATTGAAGCCCAGCCTGACCTGAAAAATCTGCATCACAACAACACCCGTGGTGACTGCAAACCAAGCACCAAGACACAGTCTCCAAACACCCTTCTCCAGTGAGAGGATTCATGGTTCCTTGAAGAAATGGCTACTTCCAGAGCTGGGGCAAAAAAAAAAAAAAAAAAGTACAGGATGAGTCTGGAACATTGTTTTGAGCCAGAAAAAGAGGAAGTGTTTAGAGAACGTTGGGGACATAGGTCAGGGGATACGGGATTAGCCTAAAGGGGCTCACCCGGGCCATCTCTGAGACAACCTAAGCATTAAAATATACAGTGGGGCCAGGCGTGGTGGCTCATGCCTATAATCCCAGCACTTTGGGAGGCCGAGGTGAGAGGATTGCCTGAGCCCACGGGTTCGAGATCAGCCTGGGCTACTTAGTGAGACCTCATCTCGACAATAAATCAAAAAATCAGCCAGGCATGGTGGCAAGTGCCTGTAGTTCCAGCTACTTGGAAGGCTGAGATAGAAGGATTGCTTGAGCCCAGCAGGTCGAGGCTGCGGTGGCCGGGAGTGTGTCACCACCCCAGCCTGGGTGACAGAGTGAAATTCCGATTCAAAACAACAGCAGCAAAAAACAAACAAAAAATGCGGTGATAAGAATGAATTACATCCCCCCAAAGAAACAGAATCTAAGGTAGATACATAAATGGGAAGAAGGGAATGTTCTTTGTTGCATAGAATGCCAACTAATACATGCAGAAGAAAGGGCAGAGAGAGAAAATCACCGTTGGGCAAGAAACTCAGTGTTGGTTGACTTGGACAGGATTCACCCATGGATGAAGAAGCCGGAAGGGGGAGCTTTGATGACAAGCAGAACATGGACATGGTCTCCGTGCATCTACCCTCGGACGCCAATCAAGTGCAAAGGAAAACCCGGCAGACACAAATGACCAGCTCATCAAGGTTAATGTCCCGAGTGGTGGAACAGGGTAAAACAGCGGGCTTCCTGCCTCCATGACCAAGAAGAGCACAGCACCATTGCCGAGGTGTTCCTGCCAAGAGTGGTGGCCTGAGTCCAGTCGTGAGACCCAGGGTGAGAGGTCTCCTGGGAAGTCCAGAGAACCAAGAGCTCGTATGCTTTCAGATCGAGGAGCCCTTCCAGATGAGGGAGGTGACAACCAAGTGCAAGATGTGCTCTTGGATCTACAGGGAAAAGAGACACTGCTGGGACCGTTGGAGAGACTTGGACGGAGTCTGTGGTGTGGATGGTGGTGTTATAGCAACGCCGTCTTCCTGATTTAGATGGAAGCGGTGCAGTTCTGTAGGAGAGTGTCCTTGTTTGAAGAAAAATAAACTTGGGAGTCATCCGGTGATGGGGCGGCATTGCTGTAGCCTGCTCTCAAATTGCCGGGAAACTGAACAGTGGTAATGGGTGTGTGCAGGTGTGTGTGTGTGTGTGTGTGTGTGTGTGTTTGATTGTGATGAGACAGAGCTAGTATATGGCAAATGCTAATTTGAACAATTGAGGGAGAAGGTGATATGGGATTCTTACCAACGGTGCATCCTTCCAGAGGGGCAGACCTAAGGCTCCTGGGGAGAGGATGCTTTATCAAATGACATTTCCACCCACCACCAACGTCACCACTGCTGGTCACTGATGACGTATCAAAAGGAATTTGAAGAGTCTTTGCCCTTGGTTCTGGGGAGGAAGCCTCTAAACTTTGGGAATTTCCCAAGAGATCGAATTGCCTTTGTGATTCGCGGTGGGCCCCTCAGACCATACCTGAGACTATGCTAATGAGATGACTCAAGGCGGACACCTGATGATCTCAGGATGGGGCTGGCCATGCTGGAAAGACCAACCAGGTGATGAGAAGGCTGGACGGAGCCACGTGATGTCAGTCTGACCTCCAAGGCGGAGGTCAGGGCTTGAGACTGAGTCCGGTGATATGGCCAGTATGTCAGTGCATCCATCTTTCATCAATCATGTCTACATCATAAACGCCAATAAAGCTCTGGACTCCAGCTAAGGTGAGCTTCTTGGTTGGTGATGCTCACGGGTGTGCCTCGAGGGTGGGTGAAGCCTCCTGAGCACCCTGTTTAAGAGCCCCTGGACCTTGTTCTACAAGTTTCTTCATTTGGCTGGTTCTAACTTACATGACAAACTATTATTGTAAGTGTAAGGGAGCTACAATCCCCATTCACCCTTTCCCACTCCCTTCCCGCTAAGCGACACAGGAAACTGCCCCTCAAGCCTCAACATTGCAAAACAGGAAGGCTCTGCTCTAACCCCGAGCTCTAACCCTGAGCCGGCTCACAGAGATGGGAACAGGAGGCCCCACAGACTTTCACGGAGTCCCTAGCCTCCAGGCTCACAGAGATGGGAACCGAACACCCAACAGAGTTCTCATGGAGCCCCTTCCCCACACCCTAAGCTCAACTGCTTGCAAGAAATTTTCCACTCCAGACTCCCTTACCTTACTTGCATATAAAAGACCCTCCCTGCTTCAAGTCGGGGCTGATGCCACTCTGGTGTCGGCCCAGGCGGTTTACTTTAATAAACTTCTTTGCCTAAGCAAAGAGTGTGTACTCCTCTGCGGCAAACCGTACAGTATGCATAGTGCTTTTTGGAGTTCTAGGAGTTATTCTAGCAAAGTATTGAACTTGAGGGGATATGAGGAACCCCCCAATTTGTAACCACTTGGTCAGAAGTGTGCGTAGCCTGGGAATCCTAGAGCTTGCATCTGGGGTCTGGGGTTGGGGGGTGGGGGGAGTCTGGCAGAAGATGCACCCTCAACCCATGCAGTCTGTGGGAATTCCAGAATACTGCATTGTATCAGGCTGCATTGCAACTTTGTATCAGGCTGAACTGCAAAGTGTGCCAATCCTCCAGGCACACCTAAGGGGAAACAAGGTTAGAGACCCAAAAGTGACATAAAAAGAGCACTCCCTTTGGTGTCACACTCACACCGAGGAGGCAGCTCAATTCTGACATGAACTTGCAGTAGGATGACAAGCTCCCTAAGCCACAGTTCTCCAGCCTCGGCGTGTCAAGTTGTAGAAGGCTTTCTTCATTCAAACCATCAGCAACTGTCTGTCCCATGCGCGTGCGGCACAGCGTAGCTGGAGAGTACAGGGCCCGCCCCTCTAGGGGCTTGCATCTAACAGGTCAGAGTCAAAGAGGGTCTCAGATTTAGGGGGTCCCACAGCAGGGTAACGGTCAGGTAAGCACTGAGGCCTGAAATCCCACCCGTCCTGGTTTTTGCAGGCGCTCTGCCTTCCTTCCCCCCCACCCCCCGCACGCTTTTCTCAAAAATCTACAAAGCCTTTCAAGCAAACAGCGGGAGCAACAAGATCAGCACCTCACCCATGGCTCATCAGTTGCCGTCGATGAGCCAATATTTCGTTCTCTATTAATAAATCACTGGAAGCTCAGCCTGTCATCCCAGCACTTTGGGAGGTTGAGGCGAGTGGATTGCCTGAGCCCCGGGGTTCGAGACCCGCCCGGGCAACTTGGTGAGACCTCGTCTCTACAAAAAATAAAAAATTAGCCGGGTGTGGTAGCACACGCTAGCTACTTGGAAGGTTGAGGCCGAAGGATCGCCAGAACCCAGCAGGTTGAGGCTGCGGTGGCCAGGAGTGTGCCACTGCACTCCAGTCTGGGCGACAGAGTGAGACTCCAACTCAAAAAATAAAAAAATCACTGGAAAAATGACAGTGTAAGATGCTCATATACTCACTAAGTCGCTGTATGTCACATGATTTTAAAAACTGTCTTTGCAGCACTATTCACAATAGCAGTAACATGGAACCAACCGTGCTGCCCACTGAAACTGGACTGGATAAAAAAATAATGTAGTACATATACACAATATTATGCAGCCATGAAGGAGGACAAACATATGGACTTTGCAGCAACTTGGATAGATTTAGAGTCGATCATACTCAGTGATCTATCACAGAAACAAAGAACAGAGTACCATATGTTCTCACTCATAAGCAGACCTTGAACAAGTATCATAATACTACAAGAAAGGGATTGGCAGTGGTGGGAAACTACCAGGGGAGTGAGGTTGGGATTGGCAGTTGGGGGAAACTGCCAGGGGAGGGGGGACACACCTCATCAACAAGGGTACTTGCCTAATGAACATTTGTATACCAAACACCGAATTGTAATTTTTAATTAAAATTTTTTGTTTAAAAAACGGTCTTAACTTTATCAGCCCGATATTCTTTTTCTTTTTTTTTGCTGGAGGAAGACCTTTGCTTCCTCCTATATGAAGCCTTCCAGGCACTGAACACAGCTCGCAGGCTGCCATGGTTCGCAGCCTGGATATTGAAAGTCTTTGACACTTTCTTGCAAATGTAGAAATTTCTATGGCTTTTCTTCCTGCTTGGTGAATGCTGGTTTAGTCCTTTTATCAAACGGTGTGTCTTTGCCTGTCTCCCTATTTGTTGGCCTTTCCTCTTATAGGTCAGAAACACAGAAGGAACGGGATGCCAGTGTGTCTCTATGTTCAGGATACTTTACTTCTGAAAAGAACAAGGCCATCCAAACAATTTGGTATGTAATAATTTGCCCTGATTTTGTCAGGACTCATCACATTTGGTAACGTCTTCAGTAACCTCTGTAGTCTCACGCTTTTTTCTATGGCTCACTTATTTTTATGTTTTGTAGAGATAGGATCTTGCTAATGTTGCCTGAGCTGGTCTTGAACTTCTGGCCTCAAGCGATCCTCCCACCTCGGCATCCCAAAGTGCTAGGATTACAGGTATGAGCTGCTGCACCCAGCTGGCTCAGCTAGTTTTAATAAAACACCTCTTTTTTGAGCTTCTTAAACATATCTGATGTTAGTGGCTAGGTTTTTGGAATCAACACGGCAACTGGGTCCCCCACTGCCCTCCACCAAGGTTGCCCTCACTCAAAGAGTAGCCGTTGCCTAAGGTCACGTCTCTCCCTCTTTCTATCTCTCTCTCTCTCTCTCTTTTTGAGTTGGAGTCTCACTCTGTCGCCCAGACTGGAGTGCAGTGGCCACT
>NW_006950481.1:117550-126674 GCF_000164805.1 Carlito syrichta | reverse complement strand
GCACTCCAGTCTGGGCGACAGAGTGAGATTCCAACTCAAAAAAAAAAAAACAACCCATGTCCTTTCATCCCAACTTGGGACAGCTGTACTGGGCTCCAGAGCTCCCCATGAAAGGACTGAGGTTTTTGTATCCCACCCCAACTCCTCCCCATGCCCCATCCTGCTTCCCCCCCCCCAGGAGTGTTCGGGACTCACCAACACACTTCCTTCATGCCACCACCATCCCAGGCCTGCTTCCCAAAAACCCGACCTGAGACACTGGTGTGCACGTTGCTTCCCAGCTTGAGTCAATCCACCCTCCTTGCTCTGTTTTTTTTTTTTTTTGAGTGGGAACCTCACTCTGTCACCCGTGAACATGCCACTGCAGCCTTGACCTGCTGGGCTCAGGCGATCCTTCTGCCTCAGCTTTCCAAGTAGCTGGAACTACAGGCGTGCACCACCGCGCCCAGATAATTTTCTGATTGACTGTAGAGATGAGGTCTTGCCGTGTGGCTCAGGCTGGTCTCGAACCCCTGAGCTCAGGCAAACCTCTTGCCTCCACCTCCCAAAGTGCTGGGATGATAGGCGTGAGCCACTGCACCCGGCCCTCCTTACTCTTTACGAAGACGAAATGGCCTTTTTCCTTAAAAGATGACTGAATTCAAAATGTGAAGAAAGTACACTTAAGCCTTTGTTCAAAAAAGTCTTGCTTATGTTTTATTTAGAGAGGTATCACCCTGAGATTGAGGACAAGGTCAAAGCACGTGACTGGTTGAACATTCTTGCTGGTTCCTCGTGTTCTGTACAACAGGATAAGGCCCCAACTCTAGCCTGAGGCATAAGAGGCCCTTTGGGACTGCTTGTTCTCTCTGGTCTCATCTCCCTCTCGGCACCCACGGGGGCTCCGTGCCCATCTCCCAAGTCCCTCTCTTTCTTCCCCCACACAGCATGCTCTTGTGTTCCTCTGCACCTCGGCACTTTCCATCTTTGCTTCCTGAGGACCCCAGACCCCTGGCTCCCTCCTCCCTCCTGACCGCTCCTCCTGGCAAGCTCCCAGGTAGCCTTTAAGGCCCAGTCAGCACAGGGAGAGTCTCTGGGAAGCCTTCCCTGACTTCCTTTGAGGGTTTGTGTCTCTTTTCCTGATTTCCGAACAACGTTGCAAATGCATCTAGTAGGGCACCATTACGGGTTGAATCATATCCCATATCCCATATCCCGTATGTTGGAATCCTAACATCCAGTATCTTAGAATGGGACCTTATGATGGCATCTCTGAAGACTAATCAAATTATAATGAGGCCATCAGCGTAGGCTATACTCCAACTGGTGTTCTTATAGAAAGGGGGAAATTGGCCGGGCGTGGTGGCTCAACCTATAATCCCAGCACTTTGGGAGGCCGAGGCGAGAGGATTGCCTGAGCCCTGGGGTTCAAGAGCCGCCTGGGCAACTTGGTGAGACCTTGTCTCTACAATAATCACAAAAACTTGCCGGGCATGGTGGCGTGCATCTGTAGTTCCAGCGACTTGGAAGGCTGAGGTGAAAGGATCGTTTGATCCCAGCAGGTCGAGGCTGCAGTGGCCATGAGCGTGGCTCTGGACTCCAGCCTGGGCAACAGAGTGAGACTCTGACTCAAAAAAGGGGTGGGGGGGTTGGACACAGAGAGAGACATACATACAGGGAGAAGTATGAGAAGTGATGCTGCCTTAAACCAAGGGGTGCCAGAGACTGCAGGCAAATCACCAGAGGGGCCAGGAAGAGGTCAGAAGGCTGCCCACACGGGTTGCAGAGGGAGCATGGCCGTGCTGACTCCTTGACCTTGGGTTTCTAGCCTGCGGAACTGTGAGGCGATACGTCTCTGTAGTTTGAAGCATCCCTCTTTGTGGTACTTTGTGATGGCAACCCTAGGAAACTAACAGACATCGACCAACTAGAACTCAAATCTCCATGTCTGACCTTGTATTAGACGGATATGGATGGCTGCCTTAGTTCTAGTTGGTCAACGATTATGAGAATTTTAAGAAATTTTGCTGCCTCTCTTGACAGTGACCCCCCTGTGATAGCTCCCCTCCCCCAAAGAGACATTGGTAAAGATTTAAACGGATTTCCAATTAGTGACAGACGAATATATTTAGGAGCGGAACATTGTACTGAGACTGGCTTCAAGGTCAAAGCCACTCACAAGCTGGCTTTATGTTGATTACAGACCTGGCAAGGGCTCAGCACCTCAGCACAGGTCTCAATACACAGTAGCTCCTGTCACAGTGGGAGAGGAAAGAATGAACATGGCTCAGGGACAAGTCAACCCGGGGTGTGGATTCCTTCACCGGAGAAGTCCATAATGAAGACACAGTAAAGACATGGGCCTGAAATGCAGTCCTCGGGCCAGGGGCCCCTCTGACCATCTCCGACTAAGAACAGGCACCTGGCGGGGGGAGTCCCATGCCCAGAAGTGGCTAGGGGACAGGACGGGAGAGCAGCTCAGCTCTGCAGAGGGCTACAGGCAGGGGAAGAGCCCGGCCTCTGGAACATGGGACCTGAGGCCTTCAAAGCGAAAACAGCAGTGCCAGCAGGTGGGTGAAGGTCAGCAAGTGACCCTTGAAGGACAATCAGGCCACGACCATGGCTGACCCGGCCACGCCGGCAGCTAGAAAAAAAAAAACAGTGCTGAGAAAAAATGATTTCCTTCTGTTTGGAGCAAGAGCTTCATGATGGGCTTTATGTTCCTCCCAGGGCAAAAGGGGGTGGCAGCGGGCTCCCTCCCTTGGCTGCACGTGAAAACAGGAAGTCGAGCTCCGAGAAAGCCCGAAGGAAGGTTAAAAAGGTAACCAGAGGTCTGCTCTTCCATTGGCCTGAGCAGAACACAAGAACCATCTTGGACAAATAATAATGCTAAAAACAAGACTGCTCTGTCAAAAATTCTGATTTACTAATAGACCACAAACAAGGAAGCATTCTTGGTGCCCAGCTGAGGTACAGGAGGAAAGAAGAACAAGAAAGCAGTTGGGAAAGCTCCAGGTGGATTTCCTCTATTTTTCCCCAAAAGTCCCCCTTCTAAAGTATCTTCAAAAGCAATGACTTTACAATTCTTTCAGGTGACATGTCGTGCCCAGAGCAGGAGGGTGGGTAAGGTGGGTCACTTCCATGTGACAGGTAAAGTTGTATGTCTCAGTGGGGGCCAGTTTCAGGGCATTCGCTGTCCCATGATGCTTCATAATTCACATCAGGGAGTCTCAACAGGGCACCAGTGACATTTGGGGCAGGAGCCATCTTTGTGGTAAGGGACTGTTCACCTGTGACCACAGGTCACAGAATGCCATGACCCATCCCTCAATCAGGGTGATGATGATGACAATGTGACAACTAAAAAAGGCCCCCACCTATTTCTCAACGGGCCTACAGGGAGAACTTCTGACTCACATATTCGATACCTATTTTCTTTTGCATATACCCCCCCAAAATAACATAATCTTTTGATGGACACGCAGCTGTGTGTCAGGGTGGGTGTGCATATGTGGAGAGTGGGTGTCACACTCACCTCCATACATCTGTGTACACTAGTCTGTGTGTGCTTAGGGGGGATGCTGGGAGGGGGTGAGGGTGGTATTGCCTGCAACAGACCTATGATCTTAACTGATGGATGAAGCCAGCTGAATGGTGGCCCCCAAAAGATATGCCCACGTCCTAACCTGAAAAACCTGTGGATGTGATCTCACTTGGAAAAAAAAAGCTATTTCAGATGTATGTAAGTTAAGGGTCTCAAGATGAGATCATGCTGAACTACCAGGGCAGTCCCCAATCCAACGACAAGCGTCCTTGTAAAAGCCACAAGGAGAAGAGACACAGAAAGAAGAGGAAGCCGTGGGAAGACAGACGCAGAGGGAGAGTGATGCAGCCACAAGCCTGGGGCTACCAGAAGCTGATGAGGCAAGGAAGGGTCTCCCTTAGAGCCTTTGGAAGGGGTGAGGCCCTGCTGACACCTTGATCTGGGACTTCTCCCCCTCCACACTATGAGAGAATCATTTGTTGTTCTAAGCCACCAGGTTCAGTGTTTTGTTTTGTTTTGTTTTGGTTGAGTCGGAGTTTCACTCCATCGCCCTGACTGGAGTGCAGTGGCATGCTCACGGTCACCCAGCCTCGACCTGCTGGGCTCCGCGATCCTTCCGTCTCAGCCTTCCAAGTAGCCGGAACTACGGGCGCGTGCTACCACGCCCGGCTAATTTTTTGACTTATTGTAGAGACGAGGTCTCACCAAGTTGCCCAGGCTGATCTCGACCCCTAAGCTGAGGCAATCCTCTCGCCTCGGCCTCCCAAAGTGCCGGGATGACAGGCCTGAGCCACCGCGCCCGGCCAAGCCACTGGGTTTGTGATCATTTGTCATGGCAGCCACAGGAAATGGTTGGGACGGCTACACGCATTCTGAGTTCTCAACACACGTAAGGGATCACTCTAAAAAGTGATGGAAGAACAAGACAGTAAAGGTCGACACGACTTAACACTCCAAAAGCATTCACTCTGAGGTGATGAAAGTCTCTAACAAGAACATTAAGCAGTGCAACCACCGGGTTAAAAATAGGAACGAGAGCACAGGCACCCGACTGCTAATTTGTTGATGTCACGAGCGTAAGCATGAAGTTTAACAGAAGCCCGGAACTCTGCATGTCTGCCTTGTGCTGGCCTCTGCAGGTGTCTGTGTGGGGGTGAGCCGGCCTGGAGAGCACATGCAGGAAGTGGGGAGGGGATGCAGAAAGGAGGGGGTCCTGGCGAATATGCCTTCTAAAATAGCACCGTGAGGTTGGTTTGTGGTTTCCTGGCGCAACCCTTTCCTCTTTTTCGGGGACTGTTCTCAGGCATGGGAGGCTGGCTTTGTACGATTTCATCTATTATCTTTAAGTCATCTTCCTGGCCAGGCCTGGTGGCTCACATCTACACCCCAGCACTTTCAGAGGCCAAAGCAGGAGGATCGCTTGAGCCTGGGAGCTCGAGCCCAACGTGGGCAACATACAAAAAAAAAAAATTAGCCCGGTGGTACACACCTGTAGTCCCAACTACTCGGAGGCTGAGGCGGAAGGATCCCCTGATCCCAGGAGGTCAAGGTTGAGATGAGTTGTGACTGTGCCACTGCACTCCAGCCTGGGCAACACAGTGAGATCCCAACTCAAAAAAGTAAAATGTAACCTTTTAGAAATGGCAACGTCCGGCTGGGCGCAGTGGCTCAGCCTGTCATCCCAGCACTTTGGGAGGCTGAGGCGAGAGGATCGCCTGAGTCCAGGGGTTCAAGACCAGCCTGGGCAACTTGGCGAGACCTCGTCCCTACAATAAATCAAAAAATAAGCCAGGCATGGTAGCACGTGCCTATAGAGTTCCAGCTACATAGAAGGCTGCGGCGGAAGGATTGCCTGAGCCCAGCAGGTCGCGGCTGCGGTGATTGTGAATGTACCACTGCACTCCAGTCTGGGCGACAGAGTGAAACTCCAACTGAAAAAAAAAAAAAAAAAAAAAAGAAATGGCAACTTCCCAGGGCAGGTAACCTCCCCTCCCTTCCTCTTGCGCCCTAACCTTGGTCTTAGCCTTAATGGCATCTGAAGGAAGCCTACAGGGATTATTCTAGAAACCAAGAACCTGAGTCAATGGCCTGTGGGCCAGCTCCCTCCAACCACAGGGAGCTGCTGGCCCTGTGTCTGAGTTCGGGCTACTACAAGTTACCACAGACTGGGGGGCTTAAATGACAGACACTTCTCATAGTTCTAGAGGAGAAAAGTCCAAGATCAAGGTGTGGTAGATTGGGTTCCTGGGGTGGGCTCTCTTCCTGGCTCACAGAGGGAGGCTTTTTCCTATGTCCTCACGTGGCCGAGAGAGAGAGGGAGAGCTCTGGTCTCTCTTCCTCTAAGGACTCTTCTGCTAAGATTAAAGACACTAATCCCACTATGGGGGCACTGCTCTTGTGACCTCATCTAAGCCCAACCACCTTCCAAAGGCCCTAGCTGCAAATACCATCGTGTTTGGAGCTAGAGCTTCTAACATATGAATTTGAAGGTAGGGGACACAACCATTCTGTCCATGACACCCTGGGACTGGCTAAGGAACAGGTTTAGATTCAAAGCGAACTAGGATGGTGACTGACAGGTAGAAGGAGCACAGAGCAGGGCCAGTGGGCTACACTATCTGAAATCCGCCTCTCGGGGAATTCTGGAAGGATTGTATGACCACCGAATGCACAGGGAAACACGGCGAGGACAGGTGTATGTGGAGCAGACTGCTTGTTGGGACGGGACTCTGCTTTCCTCGAGCACCAGGAAAGCAACACGCAGAAACTACCCCTGCAACCTGGAGACCCTGTGTGGATGGGTGGGAGGAATATATGTGGACGGGGTGGAAAGGGCACAGGATGGCTTCAGTCTCTGTCCCTCCCAGGGATGTAAATGTGAATTCTGAGTGGCGTGATACTTCAGGACAAAACAAGGATGACGTTTTTTTAAGGGCCAGGGTCTCGCTCTGTTGCCCAAGAGGCTGGAGTGCAGTGGCACGATCATAGCTCACTGCAGCCTCGAATTTCTGGGCTCAGGGAATTCTCCGGTCTCAGTCTCCCTAATAACTGGAACTGCAGGTGAGCACCATTACACTTGGATAATTTTTAAAATTTTCTGTAGAGAGAGAGTCTTACTATGTTGCTCAGGCTGGTCTTGAACTCCTTTGCTTAAGTGATCCTCCCATCTCAGCCTCCCGTAGCGCTGGAATTACAGGGGTGAGTCACTGCCCTGCTAAGAATGGATCTTGAACGTGGTTTTTCAGCATGGTAGAGACTGGCTTAGAGAGAAGGTTTTGGATGTGAGGACCCCGCCCGTGCCTTTGAAGCACACCATATCCCAGACACATCCCCTACTTTTCTGCCTAATGCCCTTCAGGGTGAGAGCAGATAGCCCAATGACGGACAGAGAGGGGCACCTGCAGAGAATGCGCCAGCCTGAGGGAGAAGCACCACGAGCCAGCTAGTCAACGTGGTCAAACAGGCAGGGAGAGGAAAGAGTATGGCCCTTAGAAGTAGGCACCACGTAAGTTATTCTCCGAATTATGATACTTTTGAGGTTGGCAGGGGCACTGCTAATAGGTGTTTGAGAAGAAGAGAAAATAGAGGAAGCCAAGGAGGGAAGGAGAGAGGGAGGGAGGAAGAGGTGGAGGGTGGAGAGAATGTACCAGAATGGCCAGAGTCAGGAGCTGCCCTGTGTGGGCATGTCTGGGTGGTGCTCTGCCAGTTGTTTTTAAGGTGTCATCTTAACCCCTTTCCCAGACAAGCAAATTAGCACGTTAGAGAAAAATATAGTGATATAAGCCTCTGCAAGTTCCAGAGATTCAGAGCTCCTAAACAAACACAGCTTCCCGTGCATATCAAACAAAAGGGAACTGGAAAGTCAAGAACAGCAAAACCCATTTCTCATTCTCTTCGTCAGCACCTGCCTCATTTCTGTCAGGTCCCAGGCACAAGGACCCGCGATCATTTACATAGTTTCTAACCGGCTCTCGGAGACATCACCATGTGGCTATCACATTTGCATAGGAAGAAGTTGAGAATGAAGACAAAAACCCGAAATCAGCAAGAATGCACGGAGTAACTCTGTGTTTCGAATGTGCTGCCACGTGGGCTGTGCCTGGATGATTCTCCACTGCTTCTATTTGATCAGACACGGCTACGTGGGGGTGTTGGAATTTCAGGAGTGTTCTTGCGGAAGGACATGTGCTTGGCAGACTGGAAAGGGCTGGCAGCGTTTTGAGTACTGGGAGGATGGGGAGAGGAAGACACAAAGCTGGAAGGAGAAAAATCATCAAAGGACAAAGCCAAGCTAGGAAGGAGCGTGCAAGAAGAGGTCAGGAAGGAGAGGAAGGAAATTGCAGCTCCAGAAGGGTCTCAGGCAAGCAGGCTGGGCCTGGACAACCCCCCACCGGACACCCTGGACAGCGTGTCCTCAGATAGACACTGCATAGCAAAGCTTCTCCAGGACATTTGGCCCAAGCCCTTCTGTATGATCCGCTCTTACAGGACCTATGCCTGTCGGAGCACACCTCTCAGTTTGCAAAGGTCCATTCATGAGCGTGAGTCATCAGTTTCACTCTTGACCAGAAAGCCTTAAGAAAGCAGGGAGTGCATCTGTTGTGTTGGGGTGTGCTTGTGCCCCAGGCCATACCAGCGTGGTGCCAGGCACACAGGGGCCCCAGACAAACATTTGTGGAATGGATGAGGCATTATGTAGGACTCTTTCCCAAATGATCTCATCCACAGCCAGGTTCCAACCACCTAGAGACTGACCACACTCAAACATCTACGTCTCGCCCGGTTCTTTCCTCCAGAATCACATCTCCAACCGTCTCCTCAACATCTCCACATGAAGATGTCAAAACATCTCCATTGCGCTTAACAGATCCCAAACTGGACTTGTGGCCTCCCCAATCCCCAAAAAGTTTCTCCTCCAGTATTTTACCTCTTGGGGAATGAGACCCTGTCCACCCGAACCAAGGTTGCCATTCTTGACATCCCCTCTTCCTCATTCCTGCATCTCCTGTCCACCATCACCAGAGCTCCGAACTCCTATCTCCTAAATTTTCTGGATTATCATCACTTCTCTCCCTCGACCACAGTGGTGAAGAGTACAGCATCTGGAGGTGGGTTGTCCAGGTCGAAAAACAGGCACCACCCGTTACTGGCAATTTGCTTATCTCCTCTGTACTTAGTTCCCTCATATATGAAGTGGAGATAATAACAGCATGTGCTTCCTGGGATTCTTTTGATAAGTCAATAAGATAATGTATGTCATGTGCTTTCAAAAGTACTGGCTGTTATCATCACCATCACCACCACCATCAGCATCCTCATCGCCATCACCGTCTCCATGACCACGGCCGCCGTCATCACCATCATCATTGCCATGGCTACCCTCCTAATTGAAGCTACCATTATCCCTAATCTGGACCACTGCCACAGCCACCTAATACCTCCTCATCCATTCTTGCCTTCCTCCAACCTTTTTTCCATGATATAACCCAAGTGATCTTTAAAAAGCATCATCCTAGCCGGGCTCGGTGACTCGGCCTGTAATCCCGCGCCTTTGGGAGGCTGAGGAGAGTGGATTGCCTGAGCCCGCGGGTTCGAGACCCA
>NW_006950481.1:108513-117416 GCF_000164805.1 Carlito syrichta | reverse complement strand
CAGCCACTGCACTCCAGTCTGGGTGACAGAGTGAGACTCCAACTCAAAAAAAAAGCATCATCTTATGTCACTCATATCGATGACTTCCCAGAAGAGATGGTCACACCCAAAATTGTCAGCATGATTTAAATAGCCAACCTTGGGGAACTCTTAGCCTCGAACCTGCCATGTACCTTCTTCCCACCTCAAGATCTTCACAAAGGCTGTGCCCTCTGCAGGGAATACTGTTCCTCTTGCCTTCTCTGTCCTTCCCTTCATGGTCGAAACCACTCCGAGGTATTGGCTATACTCACCGTCAACTTTGCACAGCGACTTCTGGCCCCAACTCTACGTAGCAACTGTCCAGCAAAACTTATTCTTGCCACCTGTGGCTAAAACCATGAACCTATTTCCAGTCTTATCGGGCTTGACCTTTCTGAGCATCCGGCACCGCTGACCACCACTGTCCACTCTTTTCGTGAAGCTCCTCCTGCCTTTGGTCCCTCAGATTCTGTTCTCTTGGTTCCTTCCTCTTTCTCTGAGCGAGTCTTATTCTTCTTTTATTTGCTGTTCTTTCTCTGCCGGCCCTTTAAAGGTGATTTCACCAGGTTTCCTCCTTGGATCTTTTTCCTGCTCTACTCCTTCTCTGTGGGTGAGCCTACTCATTTGCATGGCACCCATTGCATAATGACTCCCCAATCTTTGTCTCTAGGTTCTTTCTTTCTCCTGAGCTCCAGACCCACATTCCTCCGTGGGGGCGTTTTATAAACACTTCAAACACAACACATGTAAAGCTGAAATGTCAGAACGCCCTCCCTTTCTCTGGGTCTCAGTGAATGGTCCTGCCCACATTCAGTTGTCCAGGCAAGAGCTTGAGTCACCCTTGTCTCCTTCCTTTCTTTCTCTCCCTTCATCTAGTTGACCATCAAATTCTGTTCACTCTGCCTCCTTAGACGTACTCAACTCTGCTGACTTATCTCTGTCCCCAACGCCACTTCTGTAAGTTCAGGTCCTCATCAGTTCCTGCCTCAACAGGGCTACGGTTTTCTAACCCATCTCCCACCCACCGATCTTTCCTCTCTCCAATCTTTTTTCCACTGCTGTCAGAGATTTGGGGGAAAAGTCCCCTCGATGCTTGTCCAGAGAACTAGTGATCCACCTTCTAAAAGAAGAAACTCTTTAGGAAAATCAGAAATGTAGCCGGGCATGGTGGTGCATGCCTGTAGTTCCAGCTACTTGGAAGGCTGAGGTGGAAGGATCGCCTGAACCCAACAGGTCGAGGCTGTGGTGGCTGGGAGCCTGCCTCCGGCCTGGGTGACAGAGTGAGACCCCAACTCAAAAAAAAAAAAAAAAAGAAGAAATGGTTTACTTGAGGAACATCACCTCTATAGACCTTTCTTAGCTATTCATCAGGCATACCAGCCTACTTAAGGTTCTGAGAAGTCTTGCAGCAGCACAATCTGTTCAGATTTGTTTAACCAAGTATTCCCCAAACTTTTTTTGACCGTACACTCCTTTCTCCAGGGCACACTTACAGAACAGTATGTGTTGTTTTCTAAAACACAAATATGATCATCCTCTCTGAAAATAAAACAGATACGTGGATAAACACTAAAAGAAGACAACTTGAGCTTTATTCTCTGGGCAGCTAGAGACCCTTAGAGATTCCTGACCAGGTTAATGACCTAATACCCACACAAATACAATCAAAGCTTCCAGTTATTGAGACCCCACTGTGGGCTAAGTGTTTCCCATCTGCCACCTCCGTTCCCTACAACAAAACTGCAGGCGGCATGATCCCCAAGGGAGGAGATTGAAGCCCAGATCACATCAACAGCAGGTCCAAGGCCGCACAACAGATAAGGATGGAACAGCATTTGGCTGGAAGTCTGGGTGGCTTTAAAGTGTCTTCTTAGAAAGCAGGTATTTCTTTCTTCCATTTTTCTCCTCTGTCCCCGCATCCCACCTGATGAGGCCTCAAGTAGGAACAGCCATCCTTCGTAGGCCCGGGTCTTACTGCCTTCTCTGGGTCTCAAGGCCTTCTCTGTAGACCGGCTGTATCCTCCCCTTGAGACACCAAGCAGGCTATATAACTCCAGGGAAATCTCTCTACTCCTTTAAAATCACATGTTGTTCCCTAGTGCCTGCCCACTTCCAAATTTCTCAGCCTGATATTCTAGGCCCTTCTTTATCTGCTATCAACTTTCCTTTATGAAGCTGTGTTCAGTGGATCGTGCCTATAATCCCAGCCCTTTGGGAGGCTGAGGCAGTGGATTGCATGAACCCAGGAGTTCCGGACCAACCTGGGCAATATAGTGAGACCTCGTTTCTGCCAAAAATAAAAATTTTAAAAAGTTAAAAAATTAGCCAGGCATGCCTGTGGGCCCAGCTACTCAGATGCTGAGTCAGAAGGATAACCTGAGCCCAGGAGGTTGAGGCTGTGGTGAACTTTCCTTTCTGATCTTGATTTTAGATATTTTTCTAAGTATAATTCATACTTCAGTCAGACTGAACTATTCAATGTTTAGCAACCTCCGTGCCTTTGTTCATGCTGGTTCCTCCTCTCAGAAAGCCATTCCTGTCCCCAGTGTTGCTGCTTTAAATCCTGCCTCCCCTTCCGGGTCCTCTCCACTGCTAACCCCATGGAACGTGTCCTAATCTGAACTACCCAGATGCTCTCTGCTTTTCAGCACAAAAGGGCAGTGAAGTCCCCCAGCCAAAACTTGGATATTGGGCTAACTTCTGAAAACGAAACTAGTAAAATTCACAGTCGATGGCACCAGCTCTTTGCGAAAACAATACACCCAGAGGAAGACTCAAGAAGTAGATAAAGACATATAAAAGAAAAGCTCCTCCTGGAACAAGGTGGCCAGGGCTTACTCTCGGGACACAACTGTGCCTGCACGCCAAAAACTGCAGGATAAGCAAACAAGGCTCTAATCAAATCAGTGATGGAAAACAGGGTATCAGTACACTGTAATCAGTGGTGGGAACTGGCCAAGACAGTGACCTCACCAATTACACTCTGCTCTGGTGTGTGGACCCACAGGGTGTACAGCAGCAGATGGAAGACAGCTGAAAGGACATGGCCAGGGCACTGCAGAGCGGACCGAGGGAAATGCTCAGAGTCTGGGAGCGCCGACTTTTAGGACACGGGAGGGCTGGCCTTGAGATGGACATAGCCCATCCTACTTCCTCTGACCTCGCTAGTGCTTCCTTCCTTTGGTCAAATGACCACCAAGCAGCCTTCTGAGAACCAACGTGGCTTTCCCTTACGTCATTAGAAGGGGATACTCCAGGCCGAGGAAAGGTACGTCCTCAATGTATCGCCCTCCTAGGGAATGCAGGGAAGATTTAATGAGATAATGTGTGTACAAAGATTGACTGGGTTCCACACAGTAACTGTCAAATGAATGTAAGTGACTGACATCAGTCAGCGTGTTGGATTTATGCATTTGGTCACAACTTTGTATACATATGGTTAAGTGAACTGGCTCCCTGGTGTCCGGGTGCCCTGATGAAGGTGGGTGCCTGGACCTGCCATCAGATTCCGTGGCCCTGGGTGGGAGTTTGCCAGTCAGGTGCTGCCTGGTGGGACCTAGCATCCCTCTGCCAGGCCCAGGGCATGTCTAATTCACCATCAGCCTCCAAGTGCCCCGCCAACTCCTTCCTCCAAATGCTCAGCACATGAGTCTTACGCCGGTTTTGTTCTATTTTTAACACAACTGCTCATGTATTGATAATTCCAAGTCCATCAGAGTGCCAAGTCTTTGAGGGTGGGAGCTTTAAAACCCTTTGCAGAGCTTTAAATGTCACAAATGCTTAATAAATCGGATCAAAGACCAAACAAACGATCCAGGGTTCAAGCATCTGTCTCCTGGGCTCCTGGCACAGTGGGATGCAGACGTCTGGAGGGAGGCTGGGCAGGCAAGTTGAGCACGTCTCTCAGATGCCACCTCACCTCCACTGGACACGGGAGAGCCCCCTACGCGGCGGAAGAGCTCCAGGGAGGAGAGGGAGGGACAGACGCGGGACAGTGCAGACGCCTCCACACTTACCCGGATCTCCGTCTGGACGGTGCATTTGACCAGCTTGAAGTTCTTCCCGGGGTTGAAACTGTTGCTGTAGAAGCAGACCTTCAGGATACGCACGTCTTCCTTCTCCACGTCCACCGGCACCACCACCATGGGCTCCGGGGGGCCTTCGGGCCGACGTAACGTGCCCACCTTTACTCGGCTCAGGGGCTCGGACACCCCAGACATCCTCTCAGACCGCAGCTAGGGCCGGCACATCGCAGTCCTGCAAAGATGGTGGAGGGTCAGCCTGCACGAGTCCCCACCGGCCCGCACGTCTCACCCCCGGGGACAGCACCCGCTAACCTCCACGAGACCAACACGAGTGATATACTCCCCCATTCCCCCAGCCCCGCCTTCAAGGCCTCTGGCTCTCTGGACTGGGGAAGCTGCGGCAGAAGGAAGCAGGCTGCAGAAACATCCAGGTATGAAATCCAGACTCCAAGCTCCCAGGCGTGAGAGCCGTCTCTTCCAGAAGTCCCTCTCTGTGTCCCATTTCTCCCCCTACCATGGCGCCCAGGCAAGGGGCCCACACGGCACAAAAGCAGCTGTGAGAGGAGGTGGTCGCAGCGTGGTTCCAGGGCACAGCTGAGCCGAAAAAGCCAAGAGCAAGACAATGCAGGATAGCAGGAGAGAAACACGGCAAGGAGGAAAAGCCAGAAGAAACAGAAGTGGAGAACGGGTGGTCCCCAGGGAACAGGAATGAGAAGGGAGGGCAGAGCCCAGGCGGAGGGTCAGGCTGTCAGAGGCCGGCTTTGTGTGCCCCGCCCGCAGCTGCCATCTGGAACTTTCGACAGGACCTCAACATTCATGTAGAATCTCGCTCATCCTATGCGGGGTGGGGGTGGGGGGGATTCAAGAAGGATAGCACTCTGCCTGCCCCAGCAGCCCTGTGGACGGTCACTCTGCTTGTGGGAGCTGGGCTGGCCCCTGGACTTGCCAGGTTCTGAGGACAGCCTGGTTTGTCTCAAATGTAAATGACAAGAATCCTAGGAATCTGTAGTTCACCCTGAATCTCAGCAAAACCGGTCCTGGCCTCTAGACCCAACACAGCTCTCTAGGGTTCCTCTCCCACTGATCTAAAGCTAGAAGTGTCCAAAGGAAACTGAAAATTCTAGCTCCAGACTGGTGGTGTCAGCCTTGGCTCCACATAGAGTCACCTGGGAAGCTTTAAGAAACGAAATCCAGAACCCATGCCCCTCGTCGATCGACACTGAATCGACCTGTGCTGAGGCCTGAGCACTGACAAATTTGTTTCCCAGGATTTTTCTAACACGAGGCCTGGGTTGGAAATCACGGTTCTAGAATGGGCTTGGTTCTTACCCTGAACTCCATTCTAAACAGAAAAAATGTCCCCCTGCTAACAAGGGCCTGTGATTTTAGGGGGGAAATTCCTAGACCAGGAGTTGGGGCAAAATGATGGAGTTGGCAGTGTTAAAATACAAATACGAAGTCACATATTTATGTTTGTGTGTTTGTTTATCAAAGTCTCACCCAGGCTGGAGTGCAGTGGCATGATCATGGAGCTCACAGCTCACAACAACCTCAATCTTCTGAACTGAGGGGATCCTTTCACCTCAGCAACCTGAGTAGCTGGGACTACAGGTGTGTGCCACCACACTTGGCTAATTTTTTTTTTGGGGGGAGACAAGTTCTCACTATGTTGCCCAGCCTGGTCTCAAACTCCTGGGCTCCAGTGATCCACCTGCTCAGTCTCCCAAAGCGCTGGGATTATAGTTGTGAACCACTGCACCTGGCAGTCACACACTTAAAAAGTGAAATTGTAGTCTATATTTATTTATTCACATTGTGATGGTCACTAGGAAAGAAAGATTTAGACAACCATTAGCTTCGAGGAACCATTCCTTTTTTAAAAAGTAAATGTATATTATGAGGATGCAGAAGAGATTTTGTGAGCATGAGAGAAGGAGCAGGGCATGTCCTTTAGATCAGGGGCAGGAGACAAAGGGCGACATCAGACCAGAGGTCACAAGGGCAGCCAAAACTCAGGACAAGAGCTATGGAGAAAATAACATCCAACCTGCTGTACTGTAGACACACACACACGCACACATACACACACACCAGAGGTATCTATTTATTCTAGATGTAGTCATATCATTTTCTAACACTTACTGGAGCATGTCTTGTGTTCCCATGCTCTGCTACATAGTGAAGATGTATCTCAGATCCCCAGACCTTCAACAAGGAATCCAGGGAAAATCGTTTGAGAGGTAATCCAGGAAATGTCAAACTTATGGTGAAGCTTGGGTGGAAGGATGGTGAATTCACTGATGCTTTACAAAAAGTTTATGGGGACAATGCCCCAAAGAAATCAGCAATTTACAAATGGATAACTAATTTTAAAAAGAGACAAGATGATGCTGAAGAAGAAACCCACAGTGACAGATAATCCACATCCATTTGCAAGGAAAAAAATTAATCTTGTTCATGCCTTAACTGAAGAGAACTGACAATTAACAGCAGAAACAATAGCCAACACCACAGACATCTCAGTTGGTTCAGCTTACACAATTCTGACTAAAAAATTAAAGTTGAGCAAATTTGCCAGTCAATGAGTGCCAAAACCATTGCACCAGATCAACTGCAGACAAGAGCAGAGTTTCCAATGGAAATTTAAGACAAGAAGGATTGAGATTCTGAAGCATTTATTCAAAGAATTGTAACAGGAGATGAAACATGGCTTTACCAGTACAATCCTGAAGACAAAGCACAATCAAAGCAATGGCTACCAAGAGGTGGAAGTGGTTCAGTCAAAACAGAGCAGTCGGGCATGGTGGCTCAAGCCTGTAATCCCAGCACTTTGGGAGGCTGAGGCAAGAAGATTGACTGAGTCCAAGTGTTCGAGGCTATCATGGGCAACTTGGTGACACCTCATCTCTACGATAAATAAAAAAATTAGCCAGGCATGGTAGCACGTGCCTGTGGTTCCAGCTAGGAAGGCTGAGGCAGAAGGATTGCCTGAGTCCAGTAGGTTGAGGTTGCAGTGGCTGTGAGTGTGCCACTGCACTCCAGCCTGGGCAACAGAAACTCTGACTCAAAAAAACAAAAACAAAGACCAGAGGTCATGGCAGGAGTTTTGTAGGATGCTCAAGACATTTTGCTTGTTGACTTTCTGGAGGGCCAAAGAATGATAACATCTGCTTATGATGAGAGTGTTCCAAGAAAATCAAAGCTTTAGCAGAAAAAATGCCTGGAAAATTTAACCAGAGAGTTATTCTCCGTCATGGCAGTGATGGCAAATAACTCCATCCTGCTCATCCTCTCATCCAACAAGGGCAATTTTGTGAGAATTGTGATGGGAAATCATTAGTCATCCAACTTACGGTCCTGATTTGTCTCCTTCTGACTTCCTTTTGTTTCCCAATCTTAAAAATTTTTGTAAAGGGCTAATTTTCCTTTAGTTATTAATGTAAAAAAGACTGCATTGATATGGTTAAATCCCCAGGACTCTCAGTTCTTTAGAGATGGATTAAGTGGCTGGTATCATCACTTACAAAAGTGTCTTGACCTTGAAGGGGCTCATGTTAAAAAATGAAATTTCTATTTTTTTACTCTTAATTCAATGTTTTCTTTTTATTTATTGTAGAGATAAGGTTTCACCAAGATGCCCAGGCAGGTCTTGAACCTGTGGGCTCAGGTAATCCTCTCACCTCGGCCTCTCAAAGTGCTGGGATTATAGGCATGAGCCACCGCGCCCAGCCTCTTAATTCAATTTTTTCATGAATGTATGTCAAGTAAAATCCAAGAGATCTGGCTGCTGAAATCTGGGGAAGCTCCATTTTCACATGTTCTGTGTGTCATTGGCTGAAGAGAAGAGGGAGAGGAGAGAACCCCTCCCTGAATGGCAGAACATAGACGCAGAGATTGAGAAGGTGAGGTAGAAGCCTGCGACTAGGACTTGGGACAGGGCACAGTCTGGCAGAGGTGGGAATTCACCCTTCGTGGTGTTTCTGAACTTGCGCTGCTGCAGTTGGTGGTATAATGAGATGCAGTGCTTTTAAACTCGTGGAGCTAAGAAGATTAAAAACACATAACAAGGGTGTAGAGTCACGGGAGTTCTCTTTTATCACTGGTGGGAATGCAAAATGGTAGAGCCACTTTGGAAGATGGTCTGGGGGCTTCTTACAGAACTAAGCATATTCTTGCCATAAAATCCAGCAATCATGCCCCTTGGTATTTACCCAAAGGAATTGAAAACCTATGTCCACACAAAAACATGGATACTTATGGCAGCTTTTTTTTTTTTTGAGTTGGAGTCTCACTCTGTCACCCAGGCTGGGGGGCAGTGGCATGCTCTCGCCACCGCAGCCTCGACCTGCTGGGCTCCGGTGATCCTTCTGCCTCAACTTTCAAGTAGTTGGAACTACAGGCACGCGCCACCATGCCCGGCTAATTTTTTTTTAACTGTAGAGATGAGGTCTTGCCAAGTTGCCTGAGCTGATCTCAAACCCGAGGGCTCAGGCAATCCTCTCACCTCGGCCTCCCAAAGTGCTGGGATTATAGGCGTGAGCCACTGCACCCGGCCAGCTTTCTTAATAATAGCCTAAACATGGACGCAACCAAGATATCCTTCCATAGGTGAATGAATAAATAAACTGTGATACATTCAGACAACAGAATATTATTCAGCACTGAAAAGAAATGAGCTATCAAGTGATGAAAAGACATGGAGGAGCCGGGCTCATTGGCTCAGCCTGTAATCCCGCGCCTTGGGAAGCTGAGGTGAGTGGACTGCCAGAGCTCGCAGGTTCAAGACCCACCTGGGCAACTTGGTGAGACCTCATCTCTACAATAAATCAAAAAATTAGCCAGGCATGGTAGCGTGCG
>NW_006950481.1:105133-108322 GCF_000164805.1 Carlito syrichta | reverse complement strand
ACTCCAGTCTGGGTGACAGAGTGAGACTCCAACTCAAAAAAAAAAAAGAAAAGAAAAGACATGGAAGAAACTTAAAATGCATATGATTAAGTGAAAGAAGTCAAGCTGAAAAGGCTACATATTGTGTGAGTCCCACTACATATATGACGTTCTAGAAAAGACAAAACAATGGAGATGGTAAAAAAAAAAAGATCAGTGGTTGCTGGAGGTTAGAACACAGGGAAAGAGGAACAGGAGGAGCCCAGAGGATTTTTTAGGCAGTGGAATTACTACTCTGCGTGATCTTATAACGGTGGATACATGCCACTATACATTTGTCAAAACCCATGGACTGTCCAACTTACCAAGAGTGACCCCTAATGTCAACTCTGGACTCTGGGTGATGATGACACATCAGTGTAGGATCACTGATTGTAACAAATGGACTGCTCTAGAGGAGAGTGACGGGAGACGGTGCCCGTGTGGGGGTGGGGAGTATATGGGAACCCTCTGTACGTACCAATCAATCTGGCCGTGAAGCTAAAACGGCTCTAAAAAATAAAGTTTCTTAAGAAAAAAAGAAACGTAACCACAAGAAACCACAAGCTAAGAGTTGACCTCCAGCACTCATCCTGACTAGGCAGATTCTAGTCCACTCGGAAGCCAGCCCCGATCCTGGCCTTGACCCAAGAAAAAGATTCATTCTTAACATCTGGTCGAGTACAGCCCACCTACTCACCATCACCAACATACCTGGAGGACACTGGCATCTTATCTCCATCAGATTCTCCTGGCCCTTGGGTCAGAAGCCGTCAATCTTGGTGGCCAGCATGAATATCAGCAAGTCATTTATAAACATAGAGCCACCCAGATTCTATCTTTCCCTTCAGCCTGATGCAGATCCCTCTGCATTTATCCCTTTGCAGCAGTAACATCTGCATTTATCCCTTTGCAGCAGTAACATCTGATGCTGATG
Source organism: Carlito syrichta (assembly GCF_000164805.1). Taxonomy (NCBI): domain Eukaryota; kingdom Metazoa; phylum Chordata; class Mammalia; order Primates; family Tarsiidae; genus Carlito; species Carlito syrichta. The sequence continues at coordinate 107,367 of NW_006950481.1, read as the reverse complement.
GTTAGTCCAAAACTAATTACAATTTGAAAACTTAAAAAGAAACACAAGGGCTTTGCACAACAATCCTGGGAGGTAAGCAGGGATGACGATGCCCATTTTACAGATGGGGAAACATACTGAATAAGGTTTAACGCCATTTGGTCAAAGATTCATGCCTGTTACATAGCAAGCCTGGATTCCCGAAGCAGGTGTGAATCCAAGTCCAAAGTTCTTCCCACTTCTTCAGCTATCTTTGAAGAAGGTGCTCTCTCCCCAAGGGTGGCACAAACTCCATGAAAGAATAAAGGTGTCAACCTAGCCCTGAATCTCCTCAGTCAGTGAAGAACCCCGAGCCCCTCCTGACTTGGAGAACATTGTCCTTCCCGGGCTGTGACTTGGTTTTGCGAGGTCCCGGAAGGACTCGACCCTAGAACACAGGTTTGGTCATAAGACTCAGGCCGAGGAAGGCAGTGCCCACATCTCTACTGACACATGGCATCTTCCTCAGGGGCACCCAAAACTCCCATCTGTAGACCCAGATCTGCAATGACCTCCTGGCTGGGCACGGTGACTCATGCCTGCAATCTCAACATTTTGGGAGGCCAAGGCAGGAGGATTTGCTTGGGGCCAGGAGTTTGAGATCAGCTTGGGCCACATAGAGAGACCGCATCTCTATAAAAAAAATTTAAAAACTTAGCTGGGTGTGGGGGCACGTGCCTGTAGTCCCAGCTACTCCGGAGGCTGAGGCGGAAGGATCACCTGAGCCCAGGAGGTCAAGGCTGCAGTAAGTTATGATCATGCCACAGCACTCCAGCCTGGGTAGCAGAGTGAGATGCCACTAAAAAAAAAAAAAAAAGTAATGAACTCTCAAAACTCTCTGAAGCTCTGAAGCAGAGTAACAGAAAGGTACTCTGTAAGGAAGGCCCCTCCACCTGTCCCAAGATCTGGGAAGAGCACACCATACAACCCTATGCAGTTTTCCCGCACTCACTCTGCCTGTGTTCTGGTCCCAGCCCATTTTCTGACTAGCTCTAAAACCTTGGGCAAGTAATTTAACTATCACCAACCTCATTTCCCTTGCCTATATATAAAGGCGAGGAAAGGGATAATGCTGCCAACCCTGTTTTCCTTCTAGAAGCATTGTGAGGATGAAGACAGAAAATATAAGTGAAACTGTATTATAAGCAAAAAGCAGGATGCAAATGAAAGTCTTGACATCATGAATATTTCTTCCCTATTTTCTAGAATCTTGTCGGACTACCTGTATTTCCCATATCTTGTCCTCTTGCCAGTAGCTCTCCAGATACAAAAAAAAGTTTTGATTTTTAAGCATTTGCCAATCTTTGTGGTGTAAATATTCCCTCTGTGGCTGATTTCAAGGTAGCGATTTAAGTCACCGAACGTTGAGTTAAGAAGAAATGAGAACAATCGGCTGACTCCAGCTCCTGTTCCCGACAATAGAACTTACTTACCCCTCCCAATTTTTCCTGATTATTTGAGTTTCTCATCAACAGCTGTCTCTGACTTAGGATGACCACAAAATCCTCTACCCCTCAACTTGTGAGCCAAAAGCCCTGCTCCTTTCTGTAGACCTCCTTACTGGCTTTCCAAGCCATGGCATCCCCTCCTCCCTGCCCCCTGGCTCGTCCCAGACCTCCTGAGCAGACTCAGAGGAGGCTACATTCCATGGCCATGGCAAAAACCCTGGCTCTGAGCCACCCTGCACTTCAACTTGCCTCCCAGGCCCCAGATTTGCCAAAGTCAAAGTCAAAGAATAACAAATACAAGGAAACGGGCTCAAATTAAAACAGGAAAAGTTTTGATTGGCCAGAAGAACTTCTTGGCCATAACCTGCAAAGGGTGCTCAAGGAGTCTGAACAATCCTCTCTGAGTCCTTGAGATCTTCAGGAAGAAAACACATGATGCTCTTCCTGAATGGAAAGACATTTACCTGCCTGAAGGAGGGGGTGTGGGCTGAAGCAAGATTTAAGTCCCTTCCAGATGCCCTAGGTTTTAACTGTACCTAGTACTGGGCTCCTGGCATGAGGAAGATACAAAGATCGCAAGGATAAACATCACACTTAATTCTTGCCCTTGAAGCCGTTGTCAGGTGATGTCACACATGCCGGGTTCGGGAAGAAGCTCGGCCTTTTAGGGAGGCAGACACCAGAGGGGACTCTGGGAACGTCCCAAGGACTTGAAAGTTCTGTTCCTGATTGGAGGACGTGTGGAAAGCCGGGGGGGGGGGGGGGGGG
>NW_006950481.1:102920-104555 GCF_000164805.1 Carlito syrichta | reverse complement strand
ACTCTATCGCCCAGACTGGAGTGCAGTGGCTGCTCCCGGCCACCGCAGCCTCGACCTGCGGGGCTCCAGCGATCTGTCCGCTCAGTCTTCCAAGTAGCTGGAACTATAGGCGCGTGCTACCATACTGGCTAATTTTTTGATTTATTGTAGAGATGAGGTCTCGCCAAGTTGCCCAGGCGGGTCTCAAACCTGTGGGTTCAGGCAATCCACTCACCTCAAGGTGTGGGATTATAGGCTGAGCCACCGAGCCCGGCTGGAGTCTCACTCTTATTGTCCAGGCTGGAGGAGTGCAGTGGCATGCTCACGGCCACTGCAGCCTCAACCTGCTGGGCTTAGGCAGTCCTTCTGTCTCAGCCTTCTAAGTAGCTGGAACTACAGACACATGCCCTTGCGTCTGGTTAGTTTTTGTGATTTATTGTAGAGACGAGGTCTCACCAAGTTGTCCAGGCTGGTCTCAAACTCCTGGGCTCAGGCAATTCTCTCTCTTCGGCCTCCCAAAGTGCTGGGATGACAGGCTGAGTCACCGTGCCTGGCCACATGAGCAAGTATTACTTACCCTGCAGAATTTTCTGGAGAATCAGAGGTTACCACTGCAAACTCCATGGCATGTGCATTTTTTTTTTTTTTGAGTTGGAGTCTTACTCTGGCGATCCTTCTGCCTCAGCCTTCCGAGTAGCCAGAATTACAGGCATGCATTACCATGCCCGGCTGATTTTTTGATTTACTGTAGAGATGAGGTCTCGCTGCCCAGGCGGGTCTCGAACCCGCGGGTTCAGGCAATCCACTCACCTCAGCTTCCCAAAGGCGCGGGATTACAGGCTGAGCCACCAAGCCCGGCTAACGTGCATTTTTTAAATGCCTATGATCTGGCAGAAGAAAGAATTGGAAACCTAACACCAAACTCCACTTTAAAAATAACTAAACTGGCCTTGGAAACTCAAGACCGACGAGGCGTGCCTCCTCCAACCACCTGCCCACCTGTAGGTCACACCTCCTTCTCACCTGCTCAGGCCCAGACCCCCGGTCTGACCCGAGGACACCACAGAAGCTGCTCAGGGGCAGGAAGTCTCACAGGAGATGGCAGAAGCAGCCGCCCTCTGGATGCTGCAGAAGGCAGCGTTGTCATGAGACAAGCGCTCTTTATTTCCAAGCCGCCTCTGAGTCACTTCCCCTCGCTGTTTCCACATCAACAAAATGGGGAACGCAGGCCTTTCCTATCGCAGAGGCCTGCTGAGTGCTGCTACTTCACTGATTGGCAGTGACCTTGCAGTCGCGGGGAGTCGCTCCCGTGTTCCTTCTGGGCAAGGCTGAACCTGCTAGCTGCACGCAGTGCCCCCTCCCCAGCCCGAGCCCGTTCTGCCCCCTGGTTCCCATGCGGCCAGTATTCTGCCTGTGCCAGGGCCGCCCCATCCAGCATTCAGTTAATCCCGTCCCTCCTCTCCAAGCATTACCTTGCGAAGGAAGGAGCCCGAAAGGTTGTGATTATCGCCAGCTAGAATTCAATGCAATTCAAAAAGCATTTGTTGAGACTCTACCGCGTTTTCAGCTCCCTGCCCCCGCACCCGTTACCCACTCAGAGTCGCTCTGCTACCAGTTGCCACCAACCTGGAGGCCAGCTGACTTGGGACTGGCTGG
>NW_006950481.1:100437-102364 GCF_000164805.1 Carlito syrichta | reverse complement strand
TCCTTCCTTCCTTCCTTCCTTCCTTCCTTCCTTCCTTCCTTCCTTCCTTCCTTCCTCCCTATCTTATCCTCTCTGCCTTCCTATGTTTCAGAAGTCATGTTAGACCTTGGAGCTATGAAGATAAACAGAAGAAAGTAGAAGGTTCCCACCCAACAGAGATCATAATCCAGTAAAGAAGGACATAGAAAAAACCAAACATATAAAAACAGCCATAGCATGCTATGGGCTTTAAGCCTGGGGTCAGAAAACAGCCTGCCTGCTAGACCTCTGGTAAATGTGACCCAGAAAGATCAGGAAGCCACATAACATGATGCAGTGGCTGGTGAAGGTAGCCACCTTCAAAGGAATTTGAATTTATCCTGTAGAAAAGCAGATTTCCATTTTAAACAAATTGAAGTCTAGCACTCAGGTGGAGTGCTAGGCCAGGCTCGGTGGCTCAGCCTGTCATCCCAGCACTCTACAATAAATCAAAAATCAGCTGGGCATGGTCATGCACGCCTGCAGTTCTGGCTACTTGGAAGGCTGAGGCAGAAGGATGGCCGGAGCCCAGCAGGTCGATGCCGGGGTGACTGGGAGCGTGGCACTGCACTCCAGCCTGGGTGACGGAGTGAGACTCCAACTCAAAAAAAAAAAAAAAGACAAAGCGCTAGCGTGAGCTGGGAGACCACAGAGGTAGTGAGGGGAAGGGCCGGGTGTGTGTTTAGCCACCAGCAAGCCAGCGGAGAGATGCCTTCATTTGTAGCACTTGCCCATTTCTCCGGTGTAAATATTCCCGTTGTGGCTGATTTCAAGCCACCAGCGTGACCGCACCCAGAGCAGAGTCGGGGAGAAATGGACACTATCGCCTTGGAAGAATTGCTGCCATAAAAACCGAATTACCATTTGACCCAGCAATCCTACTGCTAGGGGTATACCCCAAATAAATCAATATATTAAAAAGATGCCTGTACTTGTATGTTCATTGCAGTACTAATCACAACAGCCAACTCATGGAACCAACCTCCATGTCCACCAACAATTGGCTGGATAAAGAAAATATGGTATACAGATACACCATGGAACACTACACAGCCATAAAAAAGAATGAAATCACGTCCTTTGCCTCAACATGGATGGAGCTGGAGGTCATTATCCAAAGTGAACTAGCTCAGAAACAGAAAATTAAACACCACATGTTCTCGCGCATACCCGGGAGCTAAAGGGTCAAAGATGGATATAATAGACACTGAGGACACCAGTGAAAGGGGAGACGGGGAGGGAGGTTAGGGTTCAGAAATGACATATTGGGTACAATGTCCAATATCTGGAGAATGGACCACCCGAGTCCATTCGCTATACACCCGAGTCCCCACCGCTATACAATGTGTCCATGTAACAATCATGCATGCATGATGATAAAATAAAAATAAAAAAAAAAAAAAGAGTTGGTTCCAGTACACCACTGCCTGAACAGTGAAACTCCAGGCAAAGAGGGCAGACCTCAGGGTCCCTGGCTTCGAGCCCATCTCGGATCCTTGATGTCCACCTGCCCCTGCAGTGGCATCGCCACCCAGCACTTCGAGACAGCAGTGTACAGGGAGAATGAAACCATAGAATTTGACAACACGCTCCTTCCTCCAAGGAGCCTCTGTTAACTTCCAATGGCCAAAGTTGCGATTTTTTTGGGGGGTGTCAGAGTCTCACTCTGTCACCCAGGCTGGAGGGCAGTGGCACGCTCCCGGCCACCACAGCCTCCACCTGCCGGACTCAGGCGATCCTTCCACCTCAGCCTTCCAAGTAGCTGGAACTACAGGCACGCACTACCACACCCAACTAGTTTTTGATTTATTGTAGAGACGAGGGCTCGCCAAGTTGCCCGGGTGGGTCTCGAACCCACGGGCTCAGGCAATCCTCTCACCTCAGCCTCCCAAAGTGCTGGGATTACAGG
>NW_006950481.1:64447-100176 GCF_000164805.1 Carlito syrichta | reverse complement strand
TCCGGCGATCCTTCTGCCTCAGCCTTCCGAGTAGCCGGAACTACAGGTGCGCGCTACCATGTCTGGCTAATTTTTTTGTTTGTTTATTGTAGAGACAAGGTCTTGCCAAGTTGCCCAGGCTGGTCTCGAACCCATTGGCTCAGGCGATCCACTCAACTTGGTTGTCGTGCACCTTGGTAAATCGATGTTTCAGTGGGGTGTTTGGCTAAGTTCTTCCCTGTTTTCTTAAGAGGTTATGGAGGGCCAGGCTTGGTGGTTCAGCCTGTAATCCCAGCACGTTGGGAGGCCGAGGTGAGTGGATTACCTGAGCCCACGGGTTCGAGACCCGCCCGGGCAACTTGGCGAGACCTCATCTCTACAAGAAATCAAAAAAATTAGCCAGGTATGGTAGTGCATGCCTGTAGTTCCAGTTACTTGGAAGGCTGAGGTGGAAGGATCACCTGGATCCGGCAGGTCGAGGCTGTGGTGGCCGGGAGTGTGCCACTGCCCTCCAGCCTGGGTGACGGAGTGAGACTCCAACTCAAAAAAAAAAAAAAGAGGTTATGGAGGAGGCCAGACAATGAGCAGGTGAGCTTATAGCTGTTCAGATGGCTCCTTCCACAGACTGTGAAAGCAAGTGTCCACGTGAGCCTGGACGGCTGACTGTTGTTTCCCTTACCCCTGTTCACACCTTCTAATTGGATTATGAAGGAGTTTGTGGTTATCAGATGAGTCGCACCAAGTTGAGTGCAGGATTAGAAGAGATTATGAGTTTAACGGCACATCAAAAGGAATTCTTGAAATCTTCCCAGGCTGGCAAGACACGCTAAGTTTAACAAATGCAACTTGTGAAACAGGGTAAATGTGACATTCTTCGTACAGATTAACAAAAAGATGTCTTCCCCAGTCTAGCATGAGGAAGATGTGGTCTAGTAGCAGCATGGACTAAAAACCAGGATTTAGGCTCCCTGTAAATTCACTGTTCGTCACTGTGATGTAGCTGCCAAGAAAAGTTAATGCAGTGTTGGGATTATGGGAAAATCCCTAAAAGAAGAACAAGATTTCCCCCTGGGCTCTGCACACACGTGACCCCACTTCAGTCATGCAAGTTGAGGACCCTGAGGTTTGAGTGGCTGTGTTCCCGGGCATCCAGGGCCCTGGGAGCCTGGGGACCCTATCACATGGGGTAGACCCCTAAAACCAAAGAGAGGTGAGTCCGGGAAGGCACAATGGTGCCGGTTTTAAGATGTCACAGATGGATCCTCCTTCTTCCTCCAAGTCAACGTTAAACAGAATGCGACAGAGGAAAAGAGGGCGAGGATGCTGACATCTGCATACCCACACTGAATCTCCCTGTGTAGTATTTGCTCCCTGGCTGACAGCTCCCAAGGAACTCTCTTCCATTTAGGATGAGGAAAAGAGATTGAGCTCCCTGCCTAGGGTCCCCTTTCTTGACAGGCAGAGGCAGGACCAGAACTCAGATTTCCCAGCTTAACCCAACGAATACAGCCCAAACCCTAAGTCCAGTGAGCCCCCAGCCCTGTTCCACCCAGCTCTGAGGTTGGCCTCCACACATCCAGCTTATTTCCATTACAAAGAGGACAGCCCAGATGAACCTGCTTTTCTGATGTGGCCCCCAGAATTCTGCTCAGACAAAAACTCTTCATGAATAAGCTCATTAGTTTCTAGCCTCATAGCACTGAAAGGAATGCGGGCTTTTAAAATATATATATTATTATTTTTTTTTTTAGAGATGAGGTCTCACTATGTTGCCCAGGCTGCTCTTGAACTCCTGGGTTCAAGCAATTTTGCCTTGGTCTCCCAAAGTGCTGGGATCACAGGCGGGAGTCACTGCACTTGGTCAGGAATGCAGGTTTTTGATAAATTAATGATGATGGGACATGTGGGATTTGATTAAGGTCTATTTTATGACAGCTTTTTTTTTTTTTTGAGTTGGAGTCTCACTCTGTCGCCCAGACTGGAGTGCAGTGGCCGCTCCTGGCCACCACAGCTTCGACCTGCTGGGCTCCGGCGATCCTTCCGCCTCAGCCTTCCAAGAAGCCAGAACTACAGGCGTGCACTACCACACCCGGCTCATTTTTTATTTATTGTAGAGACGAGGTCTCACCAAGTTCCCCGGGTGGGTCTCGAACCCATGGGCCCAAGCAACCCACTCGCCTCGGCCTCCCAAAGTGCTGGGATGACAGGCTGAGCCACCGAGCCCAGCCTTTGTGATACATTTAATAAACAGAAAAAAGTGAGTGATAGAAAGAAAACTCCAGTACTTTTTCTATAGAAAGTATAAACCCAAGTCTAACAATACAGGGTTGTCCCCTCATCTCTCACCACTTAAAAAACAGAAACATCCTCTTGAACACGCTTCTCCACCTGCCAATCCCCAATCTGCCACTCTATAAATCCAGAATATACCAAAATTTTGTTTTATGTAAACAAACATCAAAACTATTAAACTGACAAAGCCCCCCATCTGTAGCTGGCAGCATTCAGCTTTTATTTTAATATGAATCGAATAGGACAGCAATTTAAATGCCCCCTCAGGCACACAGGATGTCACCTGTGTGTGAAAAGACTGGGAAATATTAAAAATAGGTGGCGGAATCATCAGCGGTTAAAAATGCTAATTCAAACGGGACTGGGTGCAGTGGCTCAGACCTGTAATCCCAGCACTTTGGGAGCCCAAAGCGGGAGGATTGCTTGAGCCCATGAGTTCAAGATCAGCCTGGGCAACATAGTGATACCTCATGTCTACAAAAAATTTTAAAAAATTAACTGGGCTTGGTGGCACATGCCTGTAGTCCCAGCTACTTGGGGGGCTAAGGTGGAAGGATCTCTTGAGCCCAGAAGATCAAGGCTGTGGTGAGCCATGATTGTGCCACTACCTTCCAGCCTGGGCAACAGAGTGAGATCTGACAAAAAAAAAAAAAAAATGCTAGCAGGGCATGGTGGCTCACTCCTGTAATTCCAGCATTTTGGGAGGTGAGAGGATTGCCTGAGCTCAGGGGTTCCAGACCAGCCTGAACAACATGGCAAGACCTTGTCTCTACAATAAATCATAACATTAGTTGGGCGTGGTGGTATGCGCCTGTGGTTCCAGCTCCTTGGAGGGCTGAGACACCTGAGCCCAGCAAGTTGAGGCAGCGGTGGCCGTGAGTGTGCCACTGCGCTCCAGCCTGAGCGAAAGAGTGAGACTCTGATTAAAAAAAAAAAAAAGCTAATAAAAACAACTTTAAGGAATTACGACAAACTTATTAAACAACACAAGTGACCTAGAGATAAAAATAATACAACCTTTTGTTCATGGACTTGAAATCAAACAATTGCCAATTAACTGAGAACTGACTTTCTGAAGTAAGTTGGTTAAATATAAAATAATTAACACTGGAAAACACACCTATATATCTAAGGTGTGGGGTGTGGATCTCGTGCACAAAGATGTTCATACCTGTACTATCTACAATAGTGAAATAATGAGAATCCAAACAGTGCTCAGGGAAAATCTAAGCAATACCAATAATGATAAACGACATTAAAACTGCAAAAAGTAGTGACATATGAAAAGATTTATATAAAAATGTTAAGTGACAGAGAAATGAAATTTACATACTGATCAGAACGACATAAAAGCACGTCTACATTTAGAATTATATGCAGTTAAAGAGCTTAAGTTTTATTGGCTATCATATTGTTACATTGGTTAAAAATATATTTAAAACATGTAAAGTCTATTCCACAAGGATCAAAGCTGGCTGGCTTTCTTGTGTATCAACCGCTTGCTACTTTTCTGACACAGTTCGGATTTGCTCTACTCTCCATGAGGCCCACAGAGACTGGCCAATTGCCTTACTACCAAGCTAGATGAGGGCACAAGCAGGTCCCTGAGATTCATCTAGATTTAGGGATCCTATCTCAAATCAGAATTGGGTTAAACAGGCCAGGTGTGGTGGTTCATGTCTGTAATCCCAGCACTTTGGGAGTTGGAGACGGGAAGAACACTTCAACCCAGAAGTTCGAGGCCAGCCTGGGCAACAGATGAGACCCCGTCTCCACCTCTCAAAAAATAAAAAGTCAGCCAGATGTGTTGGCATGTGCCTGCAGTCCCAGGAACTCGGGAGGCTGAGGCAGAAGGATCATCGTAGCAAAAGCGGTCAAGGCTGCGGTGAGTTGTGACTGGGCCACTGCACTCCAGCCTGGGTGACAGAATGAGGCCCTGACTCCATAAAAAAAGAAAAAATATCCTGCGCCTTTGGGAGGCTGAGGTGAGTGGATGGCCTGAGCCCGCGGGTTCGAGACCCGCCTGGGCAGGTGAGACCTCGTCTCTACAATAAATCAAAAAATCAGCAGGGCGTGGTAGCACGCGCCTGTAGTTCCAGCTACATGGAAGGCTGAGGCGGAAGGATCGTCGGAGCCCAGCAGGCGAGGCTGCGGTGATCAGGAGCGGCCACTGCACTCCAGTCTGGGAGACAGAGTGAGACTCCAACTCAAAAACAAAAACAAAAAAAAACAAAAAAAGAAAAAAGAATTGGAGTAAATGGGATAGAGAAAGATCTCAATGTAATTTAGCAGGAGACACCCGGGATTACAAAGTTGGCCTCAACTCGAAACAGTCCTCCAAGAGCCCAGGCATCTGACAATGCCTGGGGGTTCTTTGCCACCCTGTGCCCCTGATTCCTTCTCCCTCCCTGAGACTTTGAGCACACATCCTCTTGCTCTACCCTCCATACCAGCCAAAGGGCTCATTTCTGAGAAGTAACAGTAGGTAACGCAGGTGCTTCCCCGGTGCTGGGCTGGCACTACCCAAGCAGGACGAGCCCGTTCCATCCTAATGATGACCCCAAAGTGAGGTACTGTTACTCCTCGTCTTGTGGAAGGAGTCACGGGGGCTGAGCAAAGTCACTTCCAGATATCACACAGCAAGGAGACAGCAGGACTGGGACTCGAGTGGAGTCGGAAGGGGCTCTAGGTGGAGTTCCCGGGATTCTGGCGGTCATCCAGAGGACAGACCTGCCCATGAAGAAGGCCTCAGCTCACTGACGCCCCCAGGATCCTGTCCTTCGGGGCTCTGGATTCTAACGCTGCAAACAGTTCCTTAGACCAGAAACAACCTTGGAGAGCCCTTGGTGCCACGAGGTGGAAGGGTCACCTGGGATTAGGAGCTCGAAGCTCTGGTGGGCCGTGGTCTGGTCCCCTGCACTCCAGCCTGGGCGACAGAGGGGGACTCTGACTCAAAACAAACCCCAAAATGCAATCCTGTCATTCACAGCAACATGGATAAACTTGGAGGGGATTATGCTAAATGAAATAAGCCAGGCACAGAAAGATAAATATTGCATGTTCTCACTCATTTGCAGGAGCTAAAAAGGTGGAGCTCATAAGACCAGATGTGGTGGCTGATGCCTGCAATCTCAGCACTCTGGGAGGCTGAGGCAGGAAGATCACTTGAGCCCAGGAATTCGAGACCACCGTAGGCAACATCGTGCGACCCCCACCATCTCTACAAAATATCAAAAAATTAGCCAGGGGAGATGGGTACAAAATCACAAATTAGCCAGGTGTGGTAGCGTGTGCCTGTAGTCCCAGCTACTCAGGAGGCTGAGTGGAAGGATCACCTGAGGCCAGAAGGTGGAGGCTGTGCTGAGTTGATGATACTACTGCTCTCTGGCTGGAGTGATAGTGATACAACTCGAAAAAAAGAAGTTGAGGCCAGGCTCAGTGATTCAGTCCGTCATCCCAGCACTTTGAGAGGCTGAGGTGAGTGGACTGCCTGAGCCCACGGGTTCAAGATCCACCCAGGCAACTTGGTGAGACCTCGTCTCTGCGATAAATCACAAATTAGCCAGGCGTGGTAGCGTGTGCCTGTAGTTCCAGCTACTTGGAAGGCTGAGGTGGAAGGACCACCCGAGCCCAGCAGATCGAGGCTGCGGTGGCCGGGAACGTGCCACTGCCCTCTAGCCTGGACGACAGAGTGAGACTCCAACTCAAAAAAAAAAAAAAAGAAAAAAGAAGTTGACCTCATAGAAGTAGACAGAATTGAGTTCTTAGAAGTTGAGAAAGGTAAAGAGAAGGGAGACAGAGAGAGGTTGGTCAATGGATACAAAATTATAGCTATCTAGGAGGAATGTGCTCTTGTGTTCCACAGCACTGTAGTGTGACTAGAGTCAACAGTAATTTACTGCATATTTTCACACAGCCAGAAGAGAGGACTTTTTTTTTTTGAGTTGGGGTCTCACTGTTACCCAGGCTGGAGGGCAGTGGCATGATCATAACGATCATGGCTCATGGCAGCCTTGAACTCCTGGGCTCAGACCATCCTTCCACCTTATCCTCCCAAGTAGCTGGGACTGTAGGCGTGTTCCACCACACCCAGCTAATTTTTAATTTTTTTTTTTGTAGAGACAAGGTCTCACTCTGTTGCCCAGGCTGGTCTTGAACTCCTGGGCTCAAGCAATCCTCTTGACTCGGACTTCCAGAGTGCTGGGATGACCTGCATCAGCCTCTGAGTCTGGCCTAGCAAAGAGGTTTTCGAAGGTTTCCAACGAAAATAAATGATAAAGGTTTGGAGTGAAAAAGATGCTAATTGTCCTGAGTTGAACATTACATATTGTATTCATGATTGAAATATCACACTGTACTCCATAAATTTGTACATTTATTGTGTCCGTCTTTTAAAAAATTACTAAAATTAAAGCTCTACTCTCTTAGCAAATTCAAGTCGACATTACAGTGCAATTCACTCTAAGTTCCCAGGCTGCACGTTAGAGCCCCAGGGCTTGTTCACTGTATGTAAATGAAATGTTGCCCCAACAATTCTCCATTTTCCAACGCCCCCTGACATCTTAGGTAATTCCCATACACACCCGGTGAGGCTGAAGGGTCATCGGCGTGGCCCTCAACTCACTTAACTCACTGTGAGAACCGAGTGGGAGAGACCCAGTCAGAACCCGGCTTCCCAGTTCCCAGGCCGCGGGCCTCCCTTCCAGGGTGGAGTTTAAGAAATATCCGTGCAGCGATGGGCCTCAGAAGGTCACGGTTCTCAAATGCAGGCCCTCCCCGGGTGTCTCTGAGCCTCTTGTTTCAGAGCCTAGTTGTGCTTTCAGTTTTAGTTTCTTGTTGTTACCCAAGCCCTTCACTGGGAAGTTGCCAGAAAGAGAAGAAACAGGTGGTTTTAATTATTCAGAACTCAGAAAATTTGGGGGAACTCTGGTCCTCTAAACTCCAGCCACAAGGGAAACCGTGAATACATTGGCAAGAAAGCCCCCAGCAGAGAGCTCTTTCCTGGTGATCTTCCCAAGCACCATTCAAAGTGGAGCAGGAATTCTCTTTCCTGGTTAAAATAAAATGACATGAAATACAGAGGGAAAACCCGGCTGAAAATTCCCTGAGCGTGAAAGGTAGCAAAATGACTGTTAACCTTTTAAAAGAGGATGAAAGGAAAAGGTCTCATGGGCCCAGACTCAGGGCCAGGTCGCCACGGCTGGGCGGGGACAGAGCTGACCCTTGAGAGTCCCTTGTGGGTCATGATTTGATGAGCAAGACCCTGAGAAAGGGAGTTCATGGACAGAAAGTTCAACAACGTGTCATCAAAACAACCCCAAGTGCCAAAGCAAAAGGCACAGATGTTCCCCCACGGTGCTGTCTCACCCGGGTGCAAAACCCCACTCATCAATCAATTCTTGTCTATCCTAAAAAGTAAGTAATAAGGAGACCACTTAGGCATATTCAATGAAAGTGATATAAAAACTCCGAAGATTATGTGCATATTCTCTACACAAAAGCGCTCCCATGGTTACAACTGAATTATACACTGAAGAAATTAAAACAGTCGTAGTAGAGAGGAAATTAAGCTTTCCCTCTTAATGTTGGCTTGGTTTCAATGACAAGTACTTCTAAAGAATCATGTTGCCTACCTTTTTTTTTTTTGAGTCAGGTCTCACTCTGTCGCTCAGGCTGGAGTGCAGTAGCACAATCACAGCTCACTGCGGCCTCAACCTCCTGGGCTCAGGTGATCCTTCCAACTCAGCCTTCTGAGTAGCTGGAACTACAGGTGTGCACCACCTCACTCGGCCTTCTTTTATTTTTTGTAGAGACGATGTCTCGCTATGTTGCCCAGGCTGACCTCAAACTCCTAGGCTCAAGCGATCCTCCTGCCTCGGTCTCCCAAAGTGCTGGGATTATAGGCACGAGCCACCAAGCCGGACCAGGCTACCTCTTTTGATTCATTCAACCCGAGCCCGGAAATAATGAAGATCTTACGACCCACCCCCAAGCTCTGAGATTCCCTATGCAGCCACGTTGGGAATTGGGTAGTCCGAATCCTGGGTTTTTATCTCTATAAAAACCATGAATCCAGCTCCCCCCATGTCAGATACAAGTCTGTGTTTGGCATAACGGCCCCTGAACCCTTTCTTCCTTCAGTTCTTTGTTCATTGAGATTTCTAAAGCACACAGGAAGTCAGAAAAAAGAACAGCAGCCCACTTCTCCACCGCTTCACCGCAGACAGGAGGCGGTGAAAGGCGAGGGCACAGGGGGGAGAGGGGAGGATGCTGAGTGCTGGTCGCCCCAGCTCCACTTGGGGATGGGGGAGCAAGCTCCAGTGGGTGGGAGGGGAGTGTGGGGGTTATGTCCACACCCAAGCTTTCGGGAGCCCCAGGAGGAGCCAAGTTTTATTTTTTTTTGAGTTGGAGTCTCACTCTGTCACCCAGCCTGGAGTGCAGTGGCCGCTTCCGGCCACAGCAGCCTCGACCTGCTGGGCTCCGGTGGTCCTTCCGCCTCAGCCTTCTGAGTAGCTGGAACTGTAGGCGTGCGCTACCATGACCAGCTAATTTTTTTCCTTGATTTATTGTAGAGATGAGGTCTTGCCAGGTTGCTCAGGCGGGTCTTGAACCCGCAGGCTCAGGCAATCCACTCACCTCGGTCTCCCAAAGCGCTGGGATTACAGGCTGAGCCACTGAACCCAGCTAGGAGCCAGGTTCTACTTCTCTCTTTCTTTTTTTTTTGAGTTGGAGTCGCACTCTGTCACCCAGGCTGGAGTGCATGGAGTGCAGTGGCAGGCTCCCGGCCACCTCAGCCTCGAACTGCTGGGCTCCGGCAATCCGCCCACTTCAGCCTTCCAAGTAGCTGGAATTACAGGTGCACGCTACCACGCCTGGCTCATTTTTTGGATTTATTGTAGAGACCCGGCCTCGCCAAGTTGCCCGGGGGGGTATCGAACCCGCAGGCTCAGGCAATTCTCTCGTCTCGGCTTCCCAAAGTGCTGGGATTACAAGCTGAGCCACCGAGCCCAGCCTACTTCTCTCCTATGGACTGGGAACTTTCTGGTTACTTTGTGTTCTCTCTCTCTCCTCTCTCAGCAATCACAAAAACTATAAGACTTTATATTCTTTTGCATCTCATCCAACTTAAATCCCAGAAAGATACTCTGATAACTTGGCAAGTCACCTCATCTGTTTGATCTCAGTTTTTCTCATCTGAAAGTGAGGGACCAGGCGTGGTGACTCATTCCTGTAATCCCAGCACATTGAGAGGTTGAAGCAGGAGGATCGCTCGAGAACAGAACTTGGAGACCATCCTGGGCAACATAGCAAGACCCCATTCCTCCAAAATCATTTAAAAAAGACTCTCGAAGTGCTGGGATTTCAGGATTTATGTTACATGAGATGCAAAAGAATATAAATTTTATATATATATAAAATCTTATAGCTTCCGTGATTGTTGAGGGTGTGTGTGTGTGTGTGCGTGTGTGCATGCACATTTATGAAGTAACCAGAAGAGTCCCAGCGGATAGAAGGAGAGAAGTAGAATTTGGTTCCTCCTGGGGCTTCTGAAAACTTGGGTGTGGACATAATCCCTCTGCGATGTCTTGAATGTTCACATACTATACATACATGCCCTTCATGATTTGCCCACTTTAAAAATAAATAAATACACAATCAATGAAAAGTGAAGGGATTAAGAGAGAGGAGCGTTCTTCCAACAGTCTTACACATCAATGTTTCAAACTGCTTAAAGCGACAGCCCAGTTCCTGAAGCGACTTATTTCTTCATCGTTTGGCCGAAAATGCTTCTATGTTTGCAGAAACCCTCAAAACACCTTGCAGTGACCCTGAATTCCTTAGAGTTGGGGTTAAAGCCACCGGACTAGATTCGATGCTTCCCAGAGTGTCCTCTGGGATCTGAAATTCTGGAAGCCAAAATCGTTAGCCTCAGGGTGAGACCTTGGTGGTTGAGGGAGAGATGAGAAAGAGGAAAGTGGGTAGAAGGGAAAGAAAAAGAGACAAGGTATTGAGATACTGGTAAGGGGGGAAAGAAGATTGTAAACTCATCAACGGTGTGAACCAGCACTAAAGCAAGACTTGTTCTTATTTCCTTTGTTTTACAGATGAGGAAACTAAAGGCAGTGACTTTCCAAAGACACAAAGCTGAAATCTTTTTTTTGGTTTTTTTTTGAGTTGGAGTCTCACTCTGTCACCCAGACTGAAGTGCAGTGGCCACTCCAGGCCACCGCAGCCTCCACCTGCTGGGCTCCAGCGATCCTTCTGCCTCAGCCTTCCAAGTAGCCGGAATTACAGGCATGCGCTACCATGCCCGGCTAATTTTTTGATTTATTGTAGAGATGAGGGCTCGCCAAGATGCCCAGGCGAGTCTCGAACCTGCAGGCTCAGGCAATCCACTCACCTCAGCCTCCCAAAGCATGGGATTACAGGCTGAGCCACCGAGCCCGGCTTAAAGCTGAAATCTTGATGGCAAAGAACAGAGCAGGGGTCCTTTGATGGGGAACATCCACAGGGTGGAAGGAACTTGAGAATCTAGCCCATCTTCCAAATGTAAGTACCCAATTTGGGTGCTAGCATCCTGGTCATCCCTCATGGACTGACTGTGCAGGTGATGCGGGTACAGAGGGAAACAGAGGAGGAGGTCTACGTTTTCCAGAACCTTCTTCACCTTACCCAACACCTACCTGATTTTTACCTTGCCCTGCCCACTGTGGACCGTGCTCTTGGGAGAGGCTTCTTCCAGTCCAAGCCAATGTGCTCCCTGCCCAGGAACGGAGTCTATCATTTAATGGCGGCCTTCAATAAAAATGCCTTCCCCTGACACATGCCATGCATGTCAGAGGCAGCTCACAGAACCCTGGCTCTTTCTCCTCCCTGCTCTCTCTGGAGGTGGTGCTGACCCCTTTCCAGAGAGGAGATGCTAGCTCAGAAAGTGGTAAGACCCACATTTGGCAGGACGCAGAAACAGAGGTAGAACTGAGACTACTGACGGCAGCCAAAGGAAGATTCCAGGCAAAGTCCTTATCCTACTGGGCATGGAACAAGCACATTTTTGGAGGTCTGTCCTGGCCAAGTCAAATCCCCTGGGACAAATCCTGTTACCTCCCTGGACCTCAGGGTGCTCGCCTACCGAAGTTGGACACGTTAACACGATCCTTCCTAGAACTGTTGTGAAGATCAGTGAAAATAATACCTATAATGTACTTGGTACATTATCTACAAATCCCCAAGGATGAGTGCTGGCCATGACCGTAGATCATCCAAGTTCCTCTGGTTCCTTCAAGCATCTGCACATTTCAATGATAGAGACCCATTTTGTCAAAAACAACCCATCCATTCCATTTCTGAACCATTTTCAGTACTGGAGAGGTCTTCCCTAGGATGTGATCAAAGAGTTTTTCTATAACTTCTACCTGCAGGGGCCAGGCTTGGCCTCTGGAGCTGACTGGTGTTGAGCTGTGTCCCTCCCCCCAACCCCAGCCAGTCTCTGGCTCAGGACCACAGAGAAACGTGAGGGTTTGGGGGATTCACAGATCATTCTATTCCAGGACCATCTGCTGCACAGATATATTTTAGTCTCAACCTCAAGAAGCCCGTCGGAATATTTGACAAGATCTGTTGACACCAGTGATGGTAACCAGAAGCCTCCAACAACCACTCACTTTTCGGGAGAGACAACACCATTGGGGGGACAGTCACACCCACTGGTCCTTCCCAGAGCCTCCTGGCCTGGACCCACCTACAGCTCCCTGCCCTCTGGGTCAGTCTTGGGCTCTGAGGATGTCAGAGCCGAACGTGCTTTGAAGGTCATGCACCCCTTGGCCGTTTCCCACCTCCTTGCAGCCCACACAAGCAGCTCCTGTCGGGTGCTCAGTCCACTCTAAACTCTGGTCCCTGTCAGCCTTGGGCCGAGGTGGTAACCACAACCCCCTTTGTCCCACAGCCCGGGCTGAGTCGACTCACCTCCCACTCTCGGTTCTATTCTGGGTTGTCAACATCACCATCACTTGTCAAGTGCCTAATTGCATGGCCGTGTGCCAGGTGAGGAGAGCGAAGAAACCAGAACACAGGCTGCCCCACTCGCTGCCGCGGCCCACGGCCCTTCTGGGAACAAACAAGTCACGCAGGCAGAGTCCTGAACCAGACGCGCGTGGACATGGCGTACCTCTCCTGGACCACTGGGCTCCCCAGCGTATAACCGGAGGAGACACACATGGGGAAGAGGAAAGAACATGACCCCAGGAGGCAGGAAACCTGGGTCCTGGCTCCCAGCCCTTCACTGCCCAAGAGCTCGCGACCTTAAGACAATCCATCGGAGCATTGTAGGATTTAGCGTTGGAAGGGGTCTCGGATATCAACCAGTCTAGTGGTTTCTAGAACCTGGATGCTCTACAGTGGGGAGGTCTCTAGAAATACAGATGGGCTACCCAAGATCCATGGGTCAGAACGAGAGGGTGACGCAGGGGAATCTATCTTAACAGGAATGATGGTACAGCCCCTTGGGAATGACTGGATGACCATTGGAAAGGCTGATGTCAGGGAGAGAAACGCAGTTGCCCAAGTTGGACACTCGGTTCAGGGCAGAGTTGGACCATGGTGATATCTCTGCATTCCAGGTTGCAGCTCAGCTCTGAGGCCTTGGGATTTGAGTTCCCTGTGCATCTAGGTTAGGGTGGGGGAACCAGGAGGGGCTTGCTATCTGGCGGGGACTGTCCTATAGCCCCCATGTCCCTCCTGCCCTGGGAACCCCCAACGCTGCAGGCCGGGCGTTCCCGAGTCTTGTGGGCTCTCGCGGATGAAGATGCCGTGTCTCTCCCGCCAGTCCCTGCCAACCTCCTGGGAGGGTGGGAAGGAATTGAGGTTCAGGGCCCGTTCTACAGTCTGCCTTGACACTGTGATCAAGTGGGTCCAGTTCTCTGGGCTCAGGTCCCCTCTGCTCGGAGAAGGATAAGACTGGACTCTTGGTGATGTCCAGCTCCGTGTCCTGTTGGATTTACGGCATCTCGGGGCTGGAAGGAAGTGCAGACATCACCCAGCCCACTGCTTCCCCTCTTCTGGAGCACCTGGAGACACTGATCTCAGCCCTCGGGGCACATGGGTAGGGCTTATATTATAATAACCACATTTTCTAGTTTCTCTGTGTGATGCTTTGACCCGGGCCTAGCTGACCCTGGAGGGCTGGCTGCTCTCCGGGCCTTTCATATGCAAACCAAACCATCCATCCTTCCAACGGTCTCCTCTGTGGGCTCTCACATTCCACTCGGGGCCACTCTGCAGTGTCCTCATCACTCCCAGGCAACCAGGTCCGACGGCCTGAGATCTGCTGAAATGGTTCACGCGCTCCGCTCCTGAGTCTGTCCACCCTGCCCACGTTCCTTCCTACGATTAATACTCCTGTTCACACATTTTCTCTTCCCCTCTGCTCCCGACCCACCCGTTCTCCACGTGGCTCGGTGTGCCGTGATTCCTGTCTCTACGGATCTGTGAGCGTCCACTTCTTCCATCATGCCTGTCATCTCTGCATCTGCGTGTCTTACCACACCTGATTTAAACAAATGCCAA
Organism: Carlito syrichta; assembly: GCF_000164805.1. Lineage (NCBI taxonomy): Eukaryota > Metazoa > Chordata > Mammalia > Primates > Tarsiidae > Carlito > Carlito syrichta. Next base: position 86,343 of record NW_006950481.1, on the reverse strand, counting down.
GCATCCTCAAAACAGGCCTGCCGAGGGCTGAACCTCTGGGCTTAAACGTAGTCTCCTATGGGGCTCCAAATCCCTTCCAGTCTGCCTTTGTTGTGGCTCGCAGATGTTTTCATCGTCTGCGCGCACTGCACGGGAACACAGCTCGGAAGCTGCGATCTGGAAGCCTTGGGTCTGACGATCGGGTCCTCTCTGTGTGGTCCCCGCTGTCCCTCAGCCTTGGGCCTTGCTGCCTCTGTGCCAGCAGTTCTCCGTCCCAGGAGCTCTTATTGCTAGAAAAAGCCTCACTGTGCTCGCCAGAAACCAGCCTCCTCACAGCTGTCTTCTCAGTGGGACTTCTGCCCTGGGGGACATGCAGAATTCCTTCAATCCCTCTTCAGTGTGACGTCCCTTCAGCTTTCTGTAAGCAGCAGCTCTGGGTTCCCTGGAGGCTTTTCTTCTCCCACCTAAACACCCCCAGTTCCTTCCTTGTGCCTCAGAAGTCAGAGGCATGTTTTCCACTATCCTGTGGCTCTAGAAGATTCCATCCCAAGGCCCCTCTCTCAGGGTGTCTCCAGCTTCAAGTCTGAAGGAGGAGAACGGTCACATCCGGCCCCGAAAAGATGCCTGATCTCCATACAACCACTTCTGGTCATTCATGAGGGTTTTAATGCGAAATGCCTAATGTTCAAATGTTGGCACAAACGTACACAACATGGTAGGGAGGCAGGAGGTGCTGGTCCTCCCACAGCTGCTCATCCAAGGTCAATTCCTTCTAGTTGTTTGGCTACTTTCTAGTCGGAGGGGACGGAGTTTCCCCACTGCACCCAAGGCCCTTCCCCAGGCAAAGAGCTACAGAAGAGCTCCGGTCATGGGACACTTTCGACAACAGCTTGTCAAAGAAGCTTGTGAGGCATCAGGAGTAAGATATCTGATGTGTGCTTTGAACACAGCCTCATGCGGCCTCTCCCGCTGCTCCCATGAAGAGATACTGCAGCATGCTGCTGGCGGGGGCTTTCCTCTGGGGCTGGAGTGAGGGCCCTGACATTTGGGACAGGGGTCTTTTCTCCTAAGGCTGGGGCAGCAGTCATGGACTTGGATGAAGCCAGTCAGGTATGGTCGGTGGAGGCCAAGTCAACAGGACAGCAAAGGGGATAGCTTTGACTTGGACTCAGGTGACAATTTCCATGTGAGATGGATGCCTGACCTCCCTATAAACATTTACAGTCTTTCATGAGAAGCTGGACACTTAGACTTTTTTTTTAGTAGGAGTCTCACTCTGTTGCCCAGGTTGGAGTGCATTGTCATGTTCATGGCCACTGCAGCCCCGACCTGCTGGGCTCAGGCGATCCATCCGCCTCAGCCTTCCAAGTAGCTGGAACCAGAGGCGTGCACCACCACGCCTGGCTAATTTTTTGATTTATTGTAGAGACGAAATCTTGTCAAGTTGCCCAGGCTGGTCTCGAAACCCTGAGCTCAGGCAATCCTCTCGCCTCGGCCTCCCAAAGTGCTGGGATGACAGGCGTGAGCCACCATGCCTGACTCGACACTGGATTTTTTATGTGAAATCACTTTTAAATGTTGGCACAAACTTACGAAACATGAACTCACAAAAACGCATCTTTGGATTGGATCAAGCCTCAAGACCATGGGTTTGCATCCTCTGTCCCCGCTTCAGCCAGTATTACCTTCCCCTTCAGGACAGGGAGGTTGTGGTTACAACCCAGATGTCTTCAGCCCTCCTCCAAGGCTCTCTCACCTAAGACATCCTCTGACCATTGCTGTTTGTGGAGGTTAATTTTATGTGTCAACTTGACTGGGCCATGGAGTGCCCAGATATGTGGCCAAACACTATTCTGTGAGGGCGTTTTTTGGGCAAAATTAGCATTTGAATTGTAGATTGAGCAAAGTGGAGTGCTTTCTCTCATGAGAGTAGGCCTCATCCAATCAGTTGAAGACCCCAACCAGACAAAAGGCTGACCCTCCCCTGAGTAACAGAGAGTTCCTCCTGCCTGAGAACCCTCTCACTGGGGCACCAGCTTTTTTCTTCCCTCAGAACCAAACCGAAACACTGGCTCTTCCTGGGTCATGAGCCTGCCAGCTTTCTGACCACAACTGCACTGGTCTCCAGCTGGCCAAATGCAGACCTTGGGCCTTGCTGGCCTCCGTAATCATATGAGCCGATGCCTTATAAAGGGCACACCTCTTTATATACACAGATGCATCCTATCCGTTCTGTTTCTCTGGGGAACCCTGACGAATACACTCCCCTTAACCAAAAGACAGTGACGACTTGGAGGAAGAAGCTGAAGATTTTATCCAATGAAAGCACCTTTCTGGGCTCACTGACCATTTAGATCCTATTTCCAGTGTTGAACATAATAACCACTACCATTTATCGTGCACTTTTTTGTTTTTTGGCTTGTTTTTGGGGGGGGGGGTTTGAGTTGGAGTTTCACTCCTTTGCCCAGGCTGGAGTGCAGTGGCATGCACGCTCACAGCCACCGCAGGGTCGAACTTCTGGGATCCAGCGATCCTTCCACCTCAGCCTTCCGAGTAGCTAGAACTACAGACACGTGCTACCCCGGCTGTTTTTTTATTGTAGAGACGAGGTCTTGCCAAGTTGCCGAGGCTGGTCTCGAACCTGCGGGCTCAGGCAATCCACTCGCCTGGGCCTCCCAAAATGCTGGGATTATAGGCTGAGCCACCGAGCCCAGCCTATTGTGCACTTTTTAGATGTCAGAAGTGGGGTTAAAAAATGCATATACACTTTCTTATGTAATCCACACAGCACCCTGTGTGAGTCTTCCCCGGGTCAGGTGCCCTACTGGTCCTTCTCAGATTGTGTGTCTGTGCTTGGTGCTGAGGGGATACTCAATAGATCATGCCTCGAATTAAGAACCGAACTGTTTACTACCTGGGGAATGGGCAATTGAGATCCAACTCCCACCACTACACAATATGTCCATGTAACAAGCATACATATGTATCCCCGAATCTAAAATTAAAATGAAAAAAAAAAAAGAAAACAAACTGTTCTTTAAAATAAATTCTGGCTAGGCGCAGTAGCTCAGCCTGTAATCCCAACACTTTGGGAGGCCAAGATGAGAGAATTGCCTTAGCCCGGGGGTTTGTGACCAGCCTGGGCAACTTGGTGAGACCTCGTCTCTACAATAAATCATAGGAACTAGCCAGACATGGTGGCGTGCGTCTGTAGTTCCGGCTACTGGAAGACTGAAGCAGAAGGATCACCTGAGCCCAGCAGGTCAAGCCTGTCGTGGCTGTGAGCAGCGTGTCACTGCACTACAGTCTGGGCGACAAGAGTGAGACTCCAACTCCCCCCCCAAAAAAAAATTAGATTCTCATTCCAGTACTTTGGGAGGCTGAGGCAGGAGGATTGCTTGAGCCCAGGAGTTCAAGACCAGCCTAGGCAACATAGCAAGTCCTCATCTCTACAAAAACTTTAAAAAATTAGCCAGGGGTGGTGATGCGTGCCTATAGTTCCAGCTACTTGATGGGCTGCGGCAGAAGGATTGCCTGAACCTAGGAGGTCGAGGCTGCAGTGAGCCAGGATGGCCCACTGTACTCCAGCCTGGGCAACAAAGTAAGACCCTGACCCAAAAAGGGAGGGAGGGAGGGAAAACAGATTCTGTTAATATCCCCACATTACAGATGAAGAAATGGAATCCCAGGCACAAATAATAACCAGCTCAAGATCACAAGGCTACAGAGTGGTGGGGCTGAGACATGCCCCCACATCACTTGAATTTAAAACCCACATTCTGAGCCGGGCTCAGTGACTCAGTCTGTAATCCCGCGCATTGGGAGGCTGAGGTGAATGGATTGCCTGAGCCCGTGGGTTCGAGACCCGCCTAGGCAACTTGGCAAGACCTCATCTCTACCATAAATCAAAAATGAGCCAGGCGTGGAAGGCTGAGGCGGAGGGATCGCCGGAGCCCAGCAGGTCGAGGCTGTGGTGGCTGGAAATGGCCACTGTACTCCAGTCTGGGCGACAGAGTGAGACTCCAAAAAAAAAAAACAAAAAACACAAAACCCCCACATTCTGGACTCTACGCTCCCTCCCAGTATGCATGGAAGAACACCAGTCGCCTCCACCCTGACCTTGTCACAGCTACAGCTCTCTCCGCAATGGGAACACCCCAAGTGCAGCTCCTTCACTGCTGGACAAGCCCATGCCCACCCCAAGCTGACAGCCTCTGCTCCTGAGCAGCCCTCCGAGGCTTCTGGCCACAGTTTCACCTTTAAAAATAACACAAAACCAGCCGGGCTCGGTGGCTCAGCCTGCAATCCTGCGCCTTTGGGAGGCTGAGGTGAGTGAATTGCCTGAGCCTGCGGGTTCGAGACCTGCCTGGGCAGCGAGATCTCATCTCTACAATAAATCAAAAAATCAGCTGGGCGTGGTAGCACATGCCTATAATTCTGGCTGCTCGGAAGGCTGAGGCGGAAGGATCGCCGGAGCCCAGCGGGTCGAGGCTGCGGTGGCCGGAAGTGGCCACTGCACTCCAGTCTGGGCGACAGAGTGAGACTCCAACTCAAAAAAAAACCCCAAAAACACAAACCAAGAGCAGAAACCCCCTCACAGAAGTCGGGGGTCACCTCTTCTCTCAGAGCTGCTTTCAGGTTGCAGGGAAGCCTGGCAGGTCGGACACTCAGTTCGAGAAGTGAGACCACAGAACATGAGGAGGCTGACCACTCTCGGCCCTGGGTAGGAAGGTGGTTTTGAGGCAGCATGCCCAGTTTCCAGGAACTACCACCTCCTTGCATTCTGCATTGCTCTTGAGCCCCGTGTGGGTGGCACCGCACAGACCCTGGCCGATGCAGGTGGTGAGGGAAGTCAGATACAAATCATCAAAGGGAAGACACGTCAAGCACAGGATGGGGCAGAGATGAGACGGCAGGAATGGAAGGACTCCAGATGGACCAAAGCAGAGGTAACAAACTTGCATGATCCTTTTTTTTTTTGAGAGACAGGGTCTTGCTCTGTCACCTAGGCATAGTCACAGCTCCCTGCAGCCTCAAACTCCCGGGCTCAAGCAATCCTCCCACCTCAGCCTCCTGAGTAGTTGGGGCTAAAGGAGTACACCTCCACAAGTGGCTAGTGTGTGTGTGTGTGTGTGTGTGTGTGTGTGTGTGTGTGTGTGTAAAGAATGGGATCTTGCTATGTTGCCCAGGCTAGTCTCAAATTCCTGATCTCAAGCGATCCTCCCATCTCCACCTCCCAAAGTGCTGAGATGACAGGTGTGAGCTACCATGCCTGGCCCACGATCCTTAATAGACAGCCGGACCACTGGTCATAGAAAGCACAGCAAGAAGGGCAAACTAGTAACTAATAACTAATGTGGTCACATATACAAGTCTCTTCATTTGCTCCCAGTGATCAAACCTTTCCATGCAGGTATCCAGAAAGCATTCCAGATTGCCCTGTCCTTTCCTGGAAATCATTTCAATCCATAAATACATCGAGTACAGCACATCTGTTTTGTCCAAGACAGACAACGATCTGGTCTCTCTTTCTGTCCCTAGAAGCATCAAGCTCCCGTTTCAATGATTTCGCTGTGGCACAGACATTCTGACAATGACATAGAAAGACACGAGGAAAACTGCACAGTCAGGGTGTTAGGTCTCCTACGTGGACTCCCAGGAGCTCTGAGACCCTGAGCACGGCACCCTCCCAGCGGGGACCTCAATTGCCTTATCGAAGCAGGAGAGGGCTGCTTCTTTGACTTGAGTTCTTAATACATGAACTCGGCGTCCCTGGGCACTGAGTTCTTTGCGGTTAGGAATCCCTGGCGCCCCCGAGCCCAGCACAGGGCAGGCCATGGAGGGTCCCCCACCATGCCTGTGAAGGGATCCTGTGGCCCTAAGATGGTAGAGCTAGGGGGGAGGGGTACAGAGGGAGGGGTTTCAGGGAAAAGCCTAACAGGGAAGTGGAGGCTGGAAAACACTGGGAAGCGAGGGGCATAAGGAAGAGATAATCTTCCTTTCTTCTTTTAACCCAATATCACAGCTCTGTTTATTCTGAGAAGTAACCAGCTGCAGCTCCGAAATAGACATGCCGAGAAACGCCTCTAATGACAGAGAATGCTTTTGCAGGAATCAAGGTTAGAACAGCCCTTTTCAAGGGCTGGGAGAGAGAAGGGCCTAGAAAAGGGAGACACTCCTGGGCCTTTTTCTGCCTGCCCTGCCTGCTGTCCCTCCCTCCCAGCCCAAGGCAGCCCCATTCTCCTTCCAGGGATCCCCAGGGCCCTGGGGCTGACAAGACAGAAAGAGTGTGGCCCTGCGGTCACTCCCAGGCCCGGAGAGAGTGGCTGGCTCTTCCCTGATGGGAGTGCCATGGCCAGGTGGGAGAGATGGACTGGAATATCCTTTCCTTTCTGAGAGCAGGAGAGAGAGGGAGACGACTGGATGGAACCAGAAGGTTTGCTAGGCGTCTGTGTTAAGAGTTTGTGTGTGTTTGCCCATGTAGGCACAAAGAAAAATCACACCAGATGGAACTGAACGACAAGAAGACTTTTTTCAGGGCTGCTGCAACAGGGGAGGGAGGCTGTACTCAACGCCGATGACAAGGGGGGTGGCTAGGGGCCCACAGCCAGCGGGCGGGGCGAGGGAGTCCGTGGACAGACAGTTATGAACAAGAACTCGGGGCCAGGCTCGGTGGCTCAGCCCGTCATCCCAGCGCTTTGGGAGGCCGAGGCAAGTGGATTGCCTGAGCCCGTGGGTTGGAGACCTGCCCAAGCAACTCGGTGAGACCTAGTCTCTACAATAAAAAATAAAAATCAGCCAGGCGTGGTAGCGTGTGCCTGTAGTTCCGGCTACTTGGAAGGCTGAGGCGGAAGGATCGCCGGAGCCCAGCAGGGCAAGGCTGCGGTGGCTGGGAGCGTGCCACGAAAGAGTGAGGCTCCAACTCAAAAAAAAAAAAAAAAGAACTTGGTTAGGTGGCAGGGTAGGGGGTGAGGGGGTGGTTTTGCTGCGCTGCGCCCCGTAGGCCAAGGAAAGAGGATGTGGGGTCATGAAGAAGGCTCAGAGGAGCCCACCTCAAGTCTGGCGAAGGAGGGATTCCTTGTCAGTGGAAGAGAAGCAGAAAGCGTGGTGTGTTTGGGCGAATGGCTGTTCCCTTCCTCACCCCACATGATAATTAGCTGTGATGGGCGCTGCCCGGTCATCATCCACTTACTCTATGGTAGAGCAAAAGGATGTTTCTAGGCCGCCCGACGGCTGGTCACAAGGACAGTGTGGGCTTGAGCCCGAAAAGAGGCCAATCCATCCCCAAAGCAGGCCGGCCTGGGCTTGACCCCACTGCATCCTATTCCATGGAACTCCCTGGGTTCTGGCACCCGATGAGGAATCAAAGAGACCCTGACAGGAGTTTCCCCACCAACGCCTACTGGATTTGCAGGGGTCCCATCTGGGGTAACTGAGAAGGAGAGGCCATCATCCTGGGGCCCACATCCTGCCTCCCTATTGAAATGGACGCTTGGCTGAAAGCAGACAACTGGGCAAGCCCAGACACCCGCACCTCTGGACTGTCCAGGCCCTCACTGTCCTCAGCAGGACCAAGTGGAGTTAGGACATACTTTCTGGGCTTTTCATTTAACTGCCCAGAGTACCGGGCCATCCAGCTGCCTTTCTAGGTCCACTGGAGGGTCTCAGGCAGGGCCAGGCTGCCCCCAAAGCCAGGACAGCCACTTGGCTCAGGGCCCACAGGACAAAAGGCTCTTGACATTCTTTGCAATGTAGTCTCGTGTGTGTGTGTGTTTTGTGTGTGTGTGTGTGTGTGTGTGTGTTTAAAACTATTATTTGGTGAAAGTAAACATTTAAACTACATCATCATGTCTGCAGCCCTATTTGAGCCTCTCTTTGACTTCTTTTTAATACAAAGAGTCTCCAAAAACGAAAGCAGCCCAGACCTCCCTAGGACTTTAGAGACCCTGATCTCAGGCACCCTCTACCCCCTCACACTGAGCATTCAAATGCCGGGGGAGCCAGAGCACAGCCTCCCCGCTCCGCACCCTGCCCAGTCCCACCCGGCATCCCCCTCCAGTGTCCACACACAGACACAGACACACACACTCTCTGACACACTTGGAGCAGGCACCTCGGAGCTGGTCTTCTTCCAGCCTGTATTGTGCGCATGCTCAGAAGCTTAGAATGGAACTTCCTGCCTCTGCGGGCAGACTGGGTCACAAAAAATTTGCATACTGCCAAGGCTGACCTGCGACCTACTTGGGAAATACCTGCCTGAGAGGAGGAGGTCAGGTGGTGAGAGGAAAACACGGGCGGCTGGAAGTCGCTGCCTGCCCAGATGTCTGCTCATTCCTGCCTGGAGTGGACTCTGTAGAGAATTTTTGGCAGACTGCAATCTGTCTGGCGAAAGACTTCCTCAGGGGAACTAGGCAAAGGCCAGCTCACTACCACGAGGACCCTGGGCACCCAAATCTAGAAGGTGAATGTTGCCTGGGTGATTGCACAGTTTAAGTAGGAGACAAACTAGGTTAGCACAAAGCTGGGAACTGGGAGAATTAGTTCGAAGTCACGTCCTAAAAGAAGCAGATGGCATCCCCTGGGGGATGGAGAGATGGCGGGTTAGAAGGTATTGAGGGTGCGCCTGTCCTCCAGGAAGCTGAATTAACTCTAGGGTGGGGGGTAGAAGGGAGTCCCCTGAGATTTTCCAGGCTGTGACTTGTGCTACCTCAATACCCAAGAGCCACGATTTGCTTCTTTGGGTTTCAGACTTCCTGTCGATCACAGGAAGTCCAGTAGCAGGTGGGCCATTGTCCTATTTGACAAAGAAACTTCGTTGGATCACAGCGATTAAGAAGAGATGAGATGGGTGTGTCAGGGCTGACTGCCAGAGGCCTCATATTTCTGGGGTAGTGTCAACAGAATAAAAACATCAGGTATGATTAGTAATGTTGCTTGGAATCCATCTGTCAAGACAGCTAAGTCAAAAGTCCTTCATTACTTTGGAATCCGTCTGTCAAGACAGCTATGTCAAAAGTCCTTCATTACTTTGTTATATATTGGATACCCTGAGGGTCAGTTTTATGACCTTTGATGGGAGGTAAATTACCAACAATTAGTCCCATCTCTAGGGTTATCTCAGGCTTCCTAGTTTTATGGGATTTTTTTGAGCCAGTGTCTCACTCTGTCACCTGGGCTGGAGTACAGTGGCAAAATCATGGCTCACCACAGCCTCAAACTCCTGGTTTTAGGGGATCCTTCTGCCTCAGCCTCCAGAGTAGCTGGGATTAGAGGCATCTGCCACCATGCCTGACTAATTTTTATTTTATTTTATTTACACAGATGGGGTCTTGCTGTGTTTCCCAGGCTGGCCTCAAACTCCTGCGCTCAAGGGATCTTCCCGCCTTGGCCTCCCAAAGTACTAGAAATACAGGCATGAATCACTGCTCCTGGCCATCCAAGTTTTAATATGTATGCCTTTTGCCTTTTAGAAGGGAGCACAGGCTATTAGTGATAACAACCTTGGCTGGGTTCGGTGGCTCAGCCTGTAGTCTCAGCACTTTGGGGTGCCGAGATGAGTGGATTGCCTGAGCCCACAGGTTTGAGACCAACCCAGGAAAAAAATTTATTTTTTTCTCTACAATAAAATCAAAAAAATGAGCCAGGTGTGGTAGCATGCACCTGTAGTTCTGGCTACTTGGAAGGTTGAGGCGGAAGGATCGCCGGAGCCTGGCAGGTGGATGCAGGGGTGGCCGTGAGTGTGCCACTGCACTCCAGTCTGGGCGACGGAGTGAGACTCCAACCTGCCTCCCCCAAAAAGTGATAATAACCTTAAAACAGTAAACATTTGGGGTGTATTTTTAATGTGCTAGTTACAAATATTGACTCATATAATCCTCAATTATTCTCCTATCATGCTATATTTGGGGAAACTGAGGCATGGGGACATTAAAGTGACTCTGCATACCATAGACAAGGAAATGGCAGATCTGGCTGCTGTTTCCTTAACCAGGACACCACATCATCTCTCAAGGAAACATGTAGGACTTGGTCATATTTCAGAGGAAAGCAACCTCACTTTGGGCAGGCCTTGTTCTTGCTTAAGTGTTTCTCTTCCCATAGAAAGGGCCAGAGTAGCCGGGCTCGGTGGCTCAGCCTGTAATCCCGCGCTTTTGGGAGGCTGAGGTAAGTGGATTGCCTGAGCCCGGGGGTTCGAGACCCGCCTGGGCAGCGAGACCTCATCTCTACAATAAATCAAAAAATCAGCCGGGCGTGGTAGCGCGTGCCTATAATTCCAGCTACTTGGAAGGCTGAGGCGGAAGGATTGCCGGAGCCCAGCAGGTCGAGGCTGTGTGGCCGGGAGCGGCCACTGCACTCCAGTCTGGGCGACAGAGTGAGACTCCAACTCAAAAAAAAAAAAAAAAAAAGAAAGGGCCAAGGTTATGGTGTGTGGGTCTCTGTCTGGCTTTCTCTGTCTGGCTTCCCTCCTCCTGGGGCTGGACCGCAGGGGCTGTGATTACATTCAGTTCAACACACTTTGTTGAGAGGCCACCCAGTGGGCAGACAAGACAGAGAACGCAAAGGCAGGCAAGGAATGACCCAGGTTGAGGAGACAGCCTGGATGAGGAGCCAAGTTGAGGAGACAGGCACCTCCACAAAATCATACCACCCAGCACGGCGTGGCCAGTGCAAGAGAAGTGGAAAGGAAATCCCACACGGGAAGCAACACCAGTGAGGGAAGTGAATTTAACCTCATTGCAAAGGGATGAGCTGGGCCTTCAAGGCTGGCTGGGTTTGCAAACAAGAGGAGGTGGGTGAGAGGCTGTCAGCAAGACTGACAGGGAATGTGGGCAACGCTGCAGCGAAATCTGAGGTTGGCTCAGGATCCCGTCAGAAGTGCCAAGGTCAAGTGGGGACCGAAGGGAGGCCTGGACTTCACCTGCATGATGACCACTCATCTACCCAATCCTAAATTGTACCCCACATCTTTAAAATAAAAAAAAGAAATGCCAAGACCTATGAAGGTGACTCTACCCACAGCTGAGTGTAAGCTGGATCTACAGGGAAAGAGGCCGAGGGCAACGATTTGGTGGCCAATGCACTGATTTTGGCAAGAATAACCAGTCTCACTCAGGATAGGGGCAAAAGTAAGGACAAAAGGCCAGGCATGCTGGCTCATGCCTGTCATCCCAGCACTTTGGGAGGCAGAGGCAAGACGACTGCCTGAGCCCGGGGGTTCGAGAGCAGCACGGGCAACTTGGTGAGACCGCATGTCTACAATAAATCCCAAAAAAACTAGTTGGGCGTGGTGGCCAACGTCTGCATCTGCGATTCCGGCTCCTTGGAAGGCTGAGGCGGAAGGATCGCTTGAGCCCAGCAGGCCGAGGTAAACCGTGAGCGTGCCATCGCACTCCAGCCTGGGCGACCAGAGTGAGACTCCAACTCAAACAAACAAAAATAAGGACAAAGAAAGGGACAGTGGAAGGAAGATGTCGCGAGACGGACTCCGCGGAAATTGATAGGCAATTTGAAGATTCGATGTTGCCTCTAACCCTCCCCCATTAATGGGAAGAACCACGGTCAGGTCATTCACCAAACCAGGATGAAGAGGTTGGGCTGGAAAGTTCTGTTTGGAGCTAGGGTCATTCCTGGGTGGGTAGAGAAAGTGTAAAAGTCAACGATGCTTGCTTAACAACGGCTCAGGAAGTCATGGCCAACTTCTGTTTGGTCCCTGCAGCACTGAGTGCAACTGTCTGCCTACCTCCACCCTCCTCTCTCTTCTGTCTGAGGCTCCTTTTCCCAAAGCCCAGCTCAAGGTCCATGAAACTTTCCTTCACATCCCTCGGCAAGATGAGCTCTTGCTCCCTTCCTGGCAGGTGTCACCTTCACCCTTTGGGGCTGCAGGTTTCTGGTAAGCTGGGAATAGCCTATCAGACACTGGTTTCCTGCCCATATTTAGCATAGGACCTGGAAGGTATGGGGAAGGCCATCCTTCACCCGGAGAATGGAATTGAACGGTGCTGGCCCTCCCTCCTCCCTCCCCTCACGCCCTTGGGTGCCCTTGGGGTGCACCTGGGATGGACTTCACAGGCCCTGGTGGGAGTGAGCAACACAGGAGGCAGAGCTGGGTGCATGCCACACCCTGGTTTCTTGCTGACCACACACAGACTCACTCTAAACTATTCGGTCTTGGTTTTCTTCTCCGTAAAATGGGGAGGATAACGCAGCTATTTCAGGGTTGTCATGAGGACACCACACCAGGCTGTACCTACCGAGGATAGCAAGAGTGTGCTGAGGCCTGGAGCGATGGCTCACGCCTCTAATCCCAGCACTTTGGGAGGCCAAGGCTTGAGCCCAGGAGTTCGAGGCCCGCCTGGGCAACATAATGCAACCTCATCTCTACAAAAAAAAAAAATTTTTTTTAAATTAGCCAGGAGGCTGAGGCTGAAGGATTGCCTGAGACCAGGAGGTCGAGGCCTTGGTAAACCGTGATCATGCCTCTGCACTGCAGCCTGGATGACAGAATGAGATCCCAACCCTAATTTAAAAAAAAAAAGAGAGAGAGCTCTGGGCCCCGAGACACGACTGGACGCAGGCTCTCAACTTAGGGCAGGTGTGCGTGCACGCACGGGCTGGGAACAGGAGGCCGGCCCTGGGTCTAATCTTAGCCCTGCAGTGACCTGGGTATTTCCTCACTTCCTCATCTGCAGAGTGAGGGAGAATAATCGTGGCTCCCAGGACTGGGGGCCGGTGAAACGGCTGGTGAGAATTCACCTAAGTGTGTTCAGGGAAAGCAAAGTGACCACACAAGTCTGGCACGTGGCAGGCATTTCTGGGGCTTCTGCCAAGAGCCGTCTGGCAGCCCTCACAGACCAGGCCCTGGAGAGCGCCTAGGCCTCTCCCTCGTTCAGGGGACTGGATCCCCAATGGGGAAGACCAGGATTTGCTATGGAAATGCTGTAGACCTGAAGAAGGGCAGGACTAGACCCAAGCCAGGATCACAGAGGCTCGGAGTGGGAGGAGCCGTCAGGGGTCCCATAGTCCCTACTCCAGTCCAGCTTCCACCTGGCCACCGTCTGCGTGAATTCTTGAACTCACTACCGCAGCATTTTTGCAGCCTGTTCCATCGCTCGGAGCTCTATTTGTTAGAAAGCCTTCCTTGATATTCAGCCCCAATGCACTTTTCTGTTACTTCCAGGTCTGCTTTCTGGAGATACACAGAACAAAACTCAGCTCACTTCCACCCGCTGACCTTTCCATGCGGTACTAGAAAACAGCTCCTCCGCTCTCTCGGGCCGTCTCCAGTTCAAACTGTCTCAGTTCCTTCAAACGCTTCTCACAAGATGCCATCTTCTGATCCGTCTCCTCCCTCGACGTTTCCCAAAAGCCTTTCAGACTGGATCAAGAGGAGCCCTCAGAACTGGGCCCAAGACCACAGAAGCCTGGCCTGGTACGATGAGCCGGCCCTTAACCTAGTCCCCATTCCAAAAAGGGGGTTTGTTTGGGGCCAGTAAGATACCCTGAGCTTTCACCCATTTTCCATCATGAGGGAGACAAGAGTCAATGCTATCTTAGGCACCAGTCGCAGAATTCCCAGCCGACTCTCGGGTATCGCAGACATTCCTTGTTTGCCACAAAGAGTTGGGGGACGCTCCAGGGAGGTGACCCTGCAGCCCTTACTGAGTCTCGTTTCCATCTAGTGGTTCTAGATTTCACATGAGAACGGCTCTTTGCCTGCATCTGACTCTGTCTCAGGGACAGACCCAGTCTGGTCTCTTCAGGCGCTGCCCGAAAGGGGCTTTGGCACGGCCTGAGGGTCCCAGGGAAGCACAGGGGTGCAGGGAGGGAAATGAAACGGTGCTGGGTGCCAGGGTGGGGGTTGGGTATTGGTCTGCCAAAGGCTCAAAGGTTTCAGGGTGAGGGATGGGTAGTGACAGAGGGGCAGAGAGGGGAGGAAGCAGGCTGCCCCAAGTCCCTACGCCTCCCTGGCGTCTCTCATTGAAATCACAGAAAGAGCCGGGCTTGGTGGCTCAGCCTGCAATCCCGCGCCTTTGGGAGGCTGAGGTGAGTGGACTGCCCGAGCCCACGGGTTCGAGACCCACCCGGGCAGTAAGACCTCATCTCTACAATAAATCAAAAAATCAGCCGGGCGTGGTAGCGCATGCCTGTAATTCCGGTTACTTGGAAGGCTGAGGCAGAAGGTTTGCCGGAACCCAGGAGGTCGAGGCTGCGGTGGCCGGGACCGGCCACTCCCCTCCGGCCTGGGCGACAGAGTGAGATGCCAACTCAAAAAAAAAAAAAGAAATCACAGAAAGCCTCCCACAGGCGAGAGAGTCACCCTGACAGTTAATTCCTAGGAGGATGCCTTTGGAAGCCATCCAGCCCTTGTCCATCAGGCTAGGGGAGTCACCAGGTAGGGGGCACTGAAAGTGTGGGTCTCGCCCCCGTAAGGAAATGACACATACCTGCCATGCTGGGAGGGAGTTGCCTGTGAGTCAAGCCCTGGAAGTGGAGAGGGGAGGACAGGTCGGCCCCGGGGAAGGGACGGGGAGGCCCCGGGGAGCACAGGGCTCTGCCACAGCCGGAGGCTCTACCTTTTCAACTTCCCGGGGGCCCTGCCTCCGGGCTGGTGAACTGGGTCAGCAAAATGACAGGAGGCTCCGGGCCAGACCCGGATGAGAACAGGCCTGCCCAGACGGGTCAGCGATGTGTGTCCGTAAAAGGAAGTCCCAAGGGAGAGGGGGCCTGCCCTTCCCGGCCAGGTTAGTGAACATCAGATGGGAGGCTCTGAGCACGTCACCTCGGAGCACGTAGGTTGTGTGTTCTTGGCACTCCGGGCAGGGCTGGCTGCAAAGGTGGATTTGAGGATGAGAAAAATTCCTGCGGGGAGGTGCCGGATCACCAGGGTGATCAGTGAAGGGTTGTGTGTGGGTGGGGACAGACTCCACAGCCCGGACAATCCAGGTACAGAGGGCCCCGGGCCTGGAGCCTCACTGGGGAACATTGGCCACGTAGGCAGCAGGGGGCCTCGGCCACACCCCCCCACCCCAGGGAAGCCATCTTGGATACCACAGATAGAAGTGTCCTTCTCACTCCCTTAGACAGTCTCCTAATTTTTACAGAGAAGGAGTCTGGAGCCCATGAGCCTCCTCCCGTGGTCCCACCATGAAGTCAGAGCGGGAGCAGGGGTCATGCCCCGCTAGACCAAGATTCTCCCTCCTTTATAAAAACAAATCTAGAACTAAGTCTTGTGTACATTTGGACACAGAGAGTGGAGGGACAGACACTGGAGACTCAGGAGAGTGGCAGGGAGGGATGAGAAACTGTATGTGGGTGCAATGTATGCTAGTCAAGTGATGGCTGTACTAGAAGCCCAGACGTCACCACTATGCAATCTATCCATGTAACAAAACAGCATGTGTACCCCCTAAAAATAAGTCTCTCCTGTCCTCCCCTCATCTCCCCACCCCCGCCCCCATGATTTGAAAGACCAACATGTTTTATTTAGAGCATAAGTGAGGGTCCTTCTTCCTGGCTGTCGCCTCGAAGGAGAAGAAGTCTCCCCAACTCTAGACTCACAGCACAAGAGAAAGACAGTTTTGGCTTTTTCTCCCCGTCCTGCTCGTCAAAAGATACCCGGTGTGGTGGTCCATAGGGAAATCTTTCACATTCTTTTTTTTTTTAATTATTTTTAAGTTCATAGCATAGACTCGATCATTTTGGGAAATCCTGTCCCCTCACCTGCACCCACAACCTTAGGATTTAATCACCCTGGGTCCTGATCAGGGGAGCAAGTTAGCTCACAGATCACACTGGAAGTTGGGGGTAAGAGGAGGGATAATCACAACTGAATACCCCCGGGCTGCCCCCTGGTCTCTGTGACATCTCCCTGCTGCCTTCCTGGCCTGATCTCTGGCTGGGCCAGGCCTCCCTTAAAGCATCTGTTGTCTAACTTTGTGCCTTTCCTCAGAAGCATTTGCCAGAGTTGCCAATGTATATTTAGTCCTTAGACTGTTTGATTCAAGTCTGTCTGCCCTTCTGGATGTTAAGTTCTGGGAAGTCAGGGAGGATTGTGTCTCTCTAGGCATCACCATAGCCCTAGAATCTAGTTGACTCAGTGACATTTGCTGAATGAATAAACGAAAGTGAGATTTCGCCCTTGTAAGAATATGGGGATGGATGATTTTTAGTCGCTGTAACAGACGGACCTAATGTAGACTAGGTTCTTCTCCTTCCTGATCATAGAATGCTAGATAAATCATAACCAAAAAAGTCTTGACTGGGCGCAGTGGCTCAAACCTGCAATCCCAGCACTTTGGGAGGCCAAGGGGAGAGGATTGCCTAAGCCCAGGGGTTCGAGACCAGCCTGGGCAACATGGCGAGACCTCATCTCTCCAATAAATAAAAAAATTAGCTGGGTGTGGTAGTGCTCGCCTGTAGTTCCAGCTACTTGGAAGGCTGAGGCGGAAGGATTGCTGGAGCCCAGCAGGTCGAGGCTGCGGTGGCCGGGAGCGGTCACTGCACTCCAGTCTGGGTGACAGAGACTCCAGCTCAAAAACAAAAAGAGTCTTAATCACACCCAAGAGGTAAAGCGGACATTTTCCAGGTTTCAGACAGATCTAGAAAAATCCAGAGGAGTGAATGTGCACTGAAGCTTCAGAGGCCACCAGAGTGTCAGAGGATGTTGGCCCCAGGAGCTGGTGCTGGGAGTTCAATGTTCATGCAGGATGGTGCCAATAGGCTTCAGGTCCTTGTGAGGTAAGGATTAACAAAGAATGAATAGCTGTCCTGACTAGAGAATGGGCACTAGAAACATCGCTCTCCAGCCCCTGGACGTGAGGAAGCTTGACCTCTGGCTGGAGAAAGGAAGAGGGAGAGAGACAGAAAGACAAAGAAAGGCAAAGAAAAATTAGCTGGGCATGGTGATACATACCTGAAGTCCCAGCTTCTTGGAAGACTGAGGTGGAAGGAATGCCTGAGCCTAGTAGGTTGAGGCTGCAGTAGCCATGATTGTGCCATTGCCCACCAGCCTGGGCTATGTAGTGAGACCCCCCAACTCAAAAAAAAAAAAAGAAAGAAAGAAAGAAAGAAAAAACATTAGCCAGGCGTGGTGGCGCACACCTGTAGTCCCAGCTACTCGGAAGGCTGAGGCAGAAGGATTGCCTGACCCCAGCAGGTTGAGGCTGCTGCGTGTCACGAGTATGCCACTGTACTCTAGTCTGAGTGACAGAGTGAGGCTCTGACTCAAAACCAAAAAAAGAACCAATCTAAATACATTAAGACAGAAAAGTTAAAAACAGGGAGACAGAAAAATATAAACCAGACAACTACTAAATGAAAGAAAGTTGATATTGATATTAAGAAAATACCAAACCAGCAAGATTTGAAGAAAAACATGATTATAAGGAATCACAACGTTAGAAAGGAAAAACCCACCAAAGATACAATCATAAACTTATATGCACCAAAACACAGAGAAACGAACCTATAAAGCAAACATCTACAGAAATACCGAAAGAACTGCTCCTTTTCTTCATAGTTTCATTTGGTCTTAGCTCCAGAGAACTGTGCAGCGCTCAATTCAACTGAACCCATAATACTAAGCTATGTCCACAGCCCTGTGCTGCCCTGGTGAAATTCAGACAGTTCTAAGCAATTTATGTAAGGAGAGAAGCAAAGAGAGAGGACAGTGAGAGCCAACGGGAAAAACAGAGCATCTACTAGGTGTAAGACATGGTGCAAAGAACCAGGTGCACCATCTGATGCAACCTCTCAAAACGCCAGTGAGGTTAGATGGGTTATCCTAATCACCATCGGTAAACCCAATTTGCAGAGAAGAAACTGACCTTCAAAGATATTAAGTAACTTTTCAGAGGTCACATGACTAACAAGAGCTAGAGTCAGAATTCAGACCATCTGATATAATCTCCATGAGGCCGGGGACTATTTTCACCCCATATCCTTAGAATGTAAAACTATACCTGGCACAGATTAGGTGCTTGATAAATACCAGATGGATGGATGGATGGATGGATGGATGGATGGATGGATGGATGGACGGACGAATGAATGAATTCAGCTGTAATTTCAAACCCATGCATATTCTATCATGCCATAGCGCCTGCTCTGTTATCTCACTTAATCTTAGCTATCGATCTTCTTATTCTACCCAAATCTCCCCTCCCCTCTCTCAGCCTATTCACTGGCCACTTCCCCGCCCTCATCCAAAGTCGACAAAGGAGAGAGATGAAAGCCAAGCCCTCACAACACGTGTCAGCAGCATCTCACAGACAGAGCCAATCTCCTTACAGGCTGCTGGTTGGAAAATGATGCCCCTGAGAGTGGTTAAGGGTGGCCCCACGCACTGGAGATTTGAGAGGCAATGAGTTATCCCCTCCCCTCTGCAGTTAGTCGCTAGCATCACCTCCTTATCTTTCATGGCCATGAGCTGATCTCTGGAGGTATTTAAACACCAACTGAAATGGCCCTGGAGCTATCCAAGTGGTGAGAAAATTCTTAAGAGAGAAGACGTGTCAGAGGAATTTCAGGCCGTAGCTACACTTTTTTTTTTTTTTTTAACTTTTTATTTTGAAATAATTATAGACTCATAGGAAGTTGCACAGAGAGCACACAGTGCCCTTGACTCATCCTCCTAATGGTGACATCTTGCAGCATAATATAAACACCAGGAAACTGACATTGGTATAATACTGGAACCAGACTACAGATCTTATTCCATCTTCATTATTTTTTACATGGATGCGTGTGTGTCTCTATCTCTGTCTGTCTGTGTGTAGTTATATACGATTTCATCCCATGTATATACTTCATGTAAGATTATAATGTTAAAAAGGAAAAATTCGACAGGCTCACACCTGTAATCCCTGCATTATGGGAGGCCAAGGTAGGAGGACAGCTTGACCCCAAGGGTTCAAGAACAGTCTGGGCAACATAGTGAGACTCTATTTCTACTAAAAAAAAAAGAAGTAGAAAACAAAACAAAAAACCCACCTGGAAGATGCAGTCATAAACTTACATGCACCAAAACACAGAGAATTTAAAATACAAAGCCGGCCAGGCTCGGTGGCTCAGCCTGTAATCCTGCACCTTGGGAGGCTGAGGTGAGTGGATTGCCTGAGCCTGTGGGTTCGAGACCCACCTGGGCAACGTGGTGAGACCCCATCTCTATAATAAATCAAAAAATTAGCTGGGTGTGGTAGTGCGCACCTGTAGTTCCAGCTACTTGGAAGGCTGAGGCGGAAGGATCGCTGGAGCCCAGCAGGTCGAGGCTGCGGAGGCCAGGAGCGGCCACTGTACTCCAGTCTGAGCCACAGAGTGAGACTCCAACTCACAAAAAAATTTTTAAAAATAAAATACAAAGCAAAAATCAACGGAAATACAAAAAGAACTGCTCCCTCCTCTATAAAGTTCCCACAACCAAGATACAGAACTGTTCAAATCACTCCTTTTAGTCACACTCACTCTCTAACTCTGCAACTATCCATTTATTCTCCATCTCTATCGTTCTGTGTTTAAGAATGCGGTGTAAATGGAATCACACAGTGTGTAACCTGTTGAGATGAACTGTTTTTTTTTTTTTTAACTCAGCATAATGCTCTTGAGATCCACCAAGATTATTGCATGTATCAATAGCATGTTCATTTTTATTGCTGAGTGCCATTTCATTTCATGGATATACCAGTCACCCATTAAAAGACATGTGGGCTGCTTCTACTTTTTTGCTATTGACTGTGATGCATTAACAAGAGGGTTACTCCTGCTTTGGGATGCAAAAGCCTGCAGAGTTCCTGGTGAACAGCCAGGATCTATCTCCACTTCCAGTTACTATGTGTGTATACAACTAGAGAAACATGCACTCCATAAATGGGCTTTTAAACTGCAATTAGTTCCTATTGATCCTTCATTCATTCATTCATTCGAGCTGGAGTCTTATGGTCACTGTAACCTCAGCCTGCTAGACTCAGATGACCCTTCTGCCTCAGCCTTCCAAGGAGCTGGGGCTTCAGGCACATACCACCACTCCTAGATAATTTTTCTGACCTACTGTAGAGAGACAAGTTCTTGCCCTGTTGCCCAAGCTGGTCTCAGACCGCTGGACTCAGGCAATCCTCTCGCCTTAGCCTTCCAAAGTGGTGGGATTACAGGCATGAGTCACCACACCCAGATAATCCTTCAAGTTTTAAAAGGAACATCAACTTTTCTGAGAAGTCCTTGTATTAGGAAACATCTCCTGGCCAGGTTCTTGAAGCCCCTCATAATCCCATATAGGAGGTCTGACAATTAGGTGTGTGAACTCGCCATTATACTCTTACATTGGCAGCACTGTACAAACAACTTGGTAAGATTTCATAACCTTGATATATCGGTGTCTCACAGCTGCATTTGTGTTGATGTGTAACAATGTCTTGCTGAGTGGTGTTCATTATTGTTGTTGCATGTTTTTGTGTGCTGTTGTGAGAATGTTGGAGCTTGACTTAGAGCAATGAACATTAACTTTCTTGTTAAACTTGGCAAGAGTGGGGACGAAATCAGAGACATGTTGGTCCAAGTTTATGGGCACAATGCCATGAAGAAAATGGCAGTGCACAAGTGGATTAAACATTTTCTGAGGGGAGAGAAAGCGTCACTGATGGAGAGAGGACAGAATGGATAGTAACAAACAGACTGATGAAACCATTACAAAAATTCATCAAATTGTGCATCAAAATTGTCAGCTGACTGTGAGAAGCATGGCAGACCAAATAAACATTGATAGAGAACCAGTCAGGAATATCTTAACGGAAAATACTGGCATGAGAAAGCCATGTGCAAAAATGGTTCTGAAGAAACTCTTGCATCACGACCATGCACCAGCTCACACAGCACGGTCAGTGAGGGAGTTTTTAGCCAGTAAACAAATAGCTGTATTGAAACACCCTCCCTACTCACCCGACCTGGCCCCCAATGACCTTTTCTTTACCCAAAGATAAAGGATATATTGAAAGGAAGCTATTTTGATGACATTCAAGACATCAAAGGTAATACGACGACTGCTCTGATGGCTATTCCAGAAAAGAGCTCCAAAATCGCTTTGACGAGTGGTCTAGGGGCTGGCATCAGTGCACAGCTTCCCAAGGGGCGTACTTCGAAGGTGACCATAGTGATAGTCAGCAATGAGGTATGTAGCCCTTTTTCTAGAATGAGTTCGCGACTTAATTGCGAGTCCACGTACGTCCTCTGCTCTGTATCCCCAGCTGTGGCCCAAGATCCAGCATGGTCAGCCAGCATCTGTCACATCAGAAGATGGACCGCAAAGCTGTCATCACAGCCATTTCCTAATACAGGCCATTCCCAGCTGGGATCACATGGCTGGAAGCAACATCATGAAGGGGGCAACTCATCCCTACGCGGGTCGTGTCTTCGTACTTGAACAATGTAATTATAACTGGGATAAGACCACCAGTACGTAAGGCTCCGAGGTGATCGCAAAATTTTACCATGGTAGCTAACACTGTAATGAATGTCTTTATATGTACGTGTATTTCTATCGATCTGATTATTTCATTAGGAGAGAATCCCAGATCCAGAATTACTGAGTCAGAAGACAAAAACTCTTTTCTATTCCTTAGTACATGTTGCCAAGTTGCTTCCTAGAAAGGTAGCTTTATTCGTTTCCTACTGCTGCTGTAACAAATCACCACAGTTGTAGCGGCTTAAAACGACACTCATTTACCTTACCATTTTGCAGGTCAGGGTACTCACACCAAGATGCCAACAGAGCTGCCTTCCTTTTGAGGACTCTAGGAGAGAATTCTTTTGTCTTTTCTAGCTTCTAGAGACCGCCGTATCCCCTGGCTCATGGTCCCTTTCTCCACTTTCACAACCCATAGCCTCTTCCTCTCCCTCTCTCTCTCTCTCTCTCTCTCTCTCTCTCTCTC
>NW_006950481.1:42456-64319 GCF_000164805.1 Carlito syrichta | reverse complement strand
CTGCAGCCTCGACCTGCTGGGCTCCGGCGATCCTTCCGCCTCAGCCTTCCAAGTAGCTGGAACTACAGGCACGCGCTACCACACCCAGCTAATTTTTTATTTATGGTGGAGATGAGGTCTCGCCAAGATGCCCAGACGGGTCTCGAACCCGCGGGCTCAGGCAATCCACTCACCTCAGCCTCCCAAAAGCAGGATTACAGGCTGAGCCACCAAGCCCGGCGTGATTCTTAACCTCATCATATCTGCAATGTCTCTTTTGCCAAGTAGCGTCACATATGCACACATTCTGGGACTGGGAGGCGGACATCTTTGGGAGGCCATTACTAAATACCCTGCAGCAGAGCATTCAAGCTAAGGCTCCTTTTGAACAAGAGCAAAGTCTGGAGAGTCAAGAGGTGGAATCAAAAAGAGTCATTCACTCTAAGGACATCATTCCCTCAAGACTGAAGAGCAAGATGGACTTTCAGTTTCAGACATGCACGAGTATAACAAAAACATCATCCTTGAAAATCAGGGGTGACACAGACCATAAGAGAGAAGATAGACAAGTGGGACCTCATTAAACTGACAAGCTTCTGCAAAGCCAAAGAAACCATCAAGAGAGCAGGGAGACAGCCCACAGACTGGGAAAAAGTATTTGCCAACTCCAGGTCCGACAAAGGCTTAACATCTTGATCTACATGGAACTCAAACGTGATAAAAAGAAAAAAACAAACAACCCCATTATAAAATGGGCAAAAGATATGAAAAGACACTTCTCAAAGAAGACATCCGAGCAGCCAACAGACACACGAAGAAATGTTCAACCTCACTAATCATCAGGGAGATGCAAATCAAAACCACACTGAGATACCAGCCAACTCCAGTCAGAATGGCAATTATCAATAACCCAAAAAATAACAGTTGCTGGAGAGGGTGTGGCGAAAAGGGAACACTTCTACACTGTTGGTGGGAGTGCAAACTAGTGCAACCTCTGTGGAAAACAGTATGGCGATTCCTAAAAGCTCTAAATATTGACCTCCCATATGACCCCGCAATCCTCCTACTGGGAATATACCCTGAAGAACTCAGATCACTCTATAAAAAAGATACCTGCACACGTGTGTTTATCGCAGCATTGTTCACAATAGCAAGAACCTGGAAGCAACCATGCTGCCCATCAAAAGAGGACTGGATTTAAAAAATGTAGTATATATACACGATGGAATACTACGCAGCCATAAAAAAGAACAAAATCATGAATTTCGCAGCAACCTGGATGGAACTAGAGTCTATAATACTGAGTGACCATCACAGAAACAAAGATCTGAGTATCACATGTTCTCACTCGTATAGTGGACCTTGAACATCCAATGTAATATAAGAAAATGACTGACAGTAGTGGGAAACTATGGGGATGGGGAAGGGAGATGGGATTAATGGTTGTATACATCTGTCTGGGGATGGGGAGACACCTCTTATCAACAAGGGTGCCTGAACGAAGCATATTTGTATACCTAACCCTTAACTATACCCCACAATATCATAATAAAAAATATTGATTATAAAAAAAAAAAGAAAATCAAGGGTGATCCTGTAGGAACACCATCACTAATACTGACCCTGAGTTCAAGCCTAGGAAAGACAGAACAACAAGCAAGCACGTGAATTGGTTGGCGAACTCCTAGAAGCGGGTCAACATGAGAAGGAAGGCAAGCTCAGTTATCCCTTTTATAGAGTAATTCTTGTCAGCCAGGTGCGGTGACTCACGCCTATAATCCCAGCATTTTGGGAGGCCGAGGTGAGAGGATTGCCTGAGCTCACGGGTTCGAGAACAGCTTGGGCAACTTGGCAAGATATCATCTCTACAATAAAAAAAAAATAGCTGGGCATGGTGGTGCGTGCATGCCTGTAGTTCCAACTACTTGGAAGGCTGAGGTGGAAGGATCGCCGGAGCCCAGCAGGTCGAGTCTGCGGTGGCCGTGAGTGTGCCACTGCACTCCAGCCTGGGTGACAAGAGTGAGACTCCAACTCAATAGATAAATAAGAATCATTCTTGCGATGTCACCATTGTCTTTCATTTTCCAAGTTGACGAGCCCTCCCTATAGTCATACATACCTGCTGGCCACAAATCTCAAATCGCTACACAACCCATGGAAGCTTGCATCTTTATTGCAGGGGACGTCCCTCTGAAACGCCCATTTCCCGTTCTTGGGAGAACTTCACTTGCTTTCTTCGTGAGAACGATTCCTCCTCTCAGGCCAACCTTGTACTTCGAGCGGGGGCTGCCGGTCAAGACAGACCCTCTCTCCTCCCTCCCTGTCCAGGTCTGGCCACGTGAATCAAGCTGTAGGGAACACAGCATCCTACCCTCCTAGCTGTGGGATGGGGCTGGAAATGGTCACATGATCTTAGCCAGTCCAGTCAGAGTTCTTCTTTGGTATTTGTTCAACCTTAGCTCAGGGAAAGAGGCTTTCTCTGGGTGGGTGATAGCGCTGAGGCTGAGAGCTGAGCAGCCAAGTTCCCTGCTTTTGGCAGAAGTCGTTCTGGAAGAAAGAAGCCAATGTGCAGTGAGAGCCAGAGATGGGAGACACAGAGACCGAGAGGCAGACGGGCCGACCCCAGAGTTCGGTTGCTTCCTGGGTCTTTTGGGTCTCCCCTCTTCGGGCTTTCTGTCTTCTGGAACTAAAAGAGTGCTGGGACAGCAAACAAGAGTGTGATGGGTCTTGCTTCGACGTCAGTCCCAGACCCTTTTCTGCCAGGGTGGTTTTCCTCGTGCTCTTGGGAAACATCTTACACAGTCGTCCACAGTCAGGTCTAAAAAGTTTAACGCGTTGGTATTTCCAGGCTATTCACCTTCAGGCAGCGGAGGAGCGGGAGTCAGGCCTCCTAAGATGCCTCCCCTGAGAACGACCCTGCCCTAGTGTGCCTCATTTGCTCAGGCACTTTCTTGGTCTGGTCTTGGTCTGGGTGGATAGAGGGGTGTGTTGTGACCAAAGTGTAAACGTGTGTGTGTGTGTGTGTGTGTGTGTGTGTGTGTGTGTGAGAGAGAGAGAGAGAGAGAGAGAGAGAGAGAGAGACAGAGACAGAGAGACAGAGAGAGCATGCATGTACTCAACACACGAGCAAATGAGCTAGGTGCAATAAGGAAGAAGAAAACTCCGACAGCAGGCTGGCAAGCAACAGGCCCTGCATCTGAGATGTCCCAGCAAGCAACAGCCCTTTCTTGGACAGTGCCATTCCCAAAGCTGAGGGTGACTTTCTGGCCTGACCTAGTAGCTACCCATCCACCCTACAGCCCCTGTCTTGGGCATTGGAGAAAACACAGCCCCTGACATTAACAGCCCTATCCAAGTGTAGCTCATGACCGACTGGTGCCATAAACCTTCTGGGTCTCTTTCATAATGGATGCTAAATAAATATTTTTGGAATTTTTTAGCAACACATTTTTTTGCCAAATAAATATTTTTGCAATGAAATTCCTTTTAATCCTGAGGCTGGATAAGCAATCCTGGAAGCATGCAACTCTACTTTTCTGTGTCCTTAAGGTGACTGGGGCCTCAGCTGGCTTAGGGGAAGGAGACCCTCAGACTTCTTGTTTTATCTGTCTATCTATCTATCTATCTATCTATCTATCTATCTATCTATCTATCTATCATCTGTCTGTCTGTCTATCTGTCTATCTATTGAGATGGGGTCTTGCTATATTGCCCAGGCTGGTCTTGAATTCCTGGCCTCAAGGGATCCCCCACATCGGCCTCCCAAAGTGCTGGGATTACAGGCATGAGTCACGGTGCCCAGCTTCTTGTAGTTATTATTATAGAACATATTCTGGTTCTAGACGCCATCTCCTTGAGTTTAGAATAATGTGTATTCAAACACATGAAAACTCCTATCTTGGCTGATTCCACAGCAAAGACAAGTTCACAAGCGTGGGCTGGCCCAGATGACACCCCTCCACCCCTGAAAACATGAAGTGTGTCCCGCTCTTACGCTGTCTGACAAGCATTTAGCAGAGGAGAGGCGGCTGGGAGGCTCTGCCTGTCTTTTGCTTTTGTTTTCCACTGGAACACATTTTGGCCCCTACTTGGCCTTCCATGTCTCATGCCTGCACCGGAGACGATGAATTCTGTAGATGAGTAGGTGGGCGAAAAAAAAGCACTCTGGCAGCTTATCAAGATGCGCGCACAGCACAGCACTGTTAAAACAAAATAACGGGGTGGTGAGGGAGACACCACCCTGATGAATTGGTGAGCACTCTGAGAGCTGGGAGAGCCAGGACAGCGATGCTCGAAGCCGCAGAGGGCCCTGGTCGGCTGGGAGAGGGCAGGCGGCCCGGCAACAGGGCCCCTGAGTCACCCACAACAGAGCCACTGCTGTCAGCTCCCCGCCCGGAGGAAGGGGAGCCCAAATGGCAGACTGAGTTACATTTGCTGCAGAGACTACGGGAACAAAAGCTGTAGACAGAGCCCGTGCGGGGGCTGGCGTTCCACCTGCGATTTCCCATCCCATTACCAGTTTCTCTTTCCCTGGAGTGGAGTGGATGGGAGAGTGGGAAGTGGGTTACGAAAATCAGTTTCCATTTTCACATTAGCCCGCAGCGGGCGTTTGGAACCCCACAGAGTCAGGGGTGTTTTACAAGCAAGATGTGTTGACCTCGGAGGTTTCACGTGCAACATTTCCCCATAACATAAGTCTTATGTTTTATTCAAAAGATAATGGTTAGGAAACGACTCTGGAGATTGCGAAACACTGACAAATGAAAGTCGGAAACTGCGAAGCCCAGATGACAGCATGAGCACGCTTTGATTGTAAAAGATCTTTCTGGAAATCCAGTTCTAGCCTCAGACGGAATTCTGCTGGGGAGTCCGCAGACTTGGGGTCCAGACGAGGTCTGCCTCTGCATTCCTGCCAGGCCTTAGGCAGGTCGCTTTCCTGTTTTCTTAGTTTTGTATTTTCATTTTAAAAGTAAGTGAGCCGAATGGAGTGGCTCACGCCTGTAATCCCAGTACTCTGGGAGGCAGAGGCGAGAGGATTGCCTGAGCCCAGGAGTTTGAGACCAGCCTGGGCAACTCGGCAAGACTTCTTGTCTACAATAAATTGAAAAAAAAAAACCCAAAAAACCAGCCAGTTGTGATGGCATGAACCTGTAGTTCCAGCAACTTGTAAGGCTGATGCAGGAAGGTTATTTGAGCCCAGAAGGTCGAGGCTGCGGTAGCCATGATCTGGCCATTGAACTCCAGCATGGGTGACAGACGGAGACTCTGACTCGGAAAAAAAAAAGTAAATGAAGCTAGACACATTGGCTCATGCCTTAATCCCAGCACTTTGGGAGGCAGAGGCGAGAAGATTGCTTGAGCCCAGGGGTTCAAGACGAGCCTGGGCAACTTAGCAAGACCTATAATAAATTTAAAAAAAGAAAGAAAGAGAAAGGAAAGCCAGGCGTGGTGGCGAGTACCTACAGTTCCAGCTACTTGGAAGACTGAGGTGGAAGGATCGCCTGAGCCCAGCAGGTCAAGGCAGCGGTGGCTATGAGTGTGCCACTGCATTCTAGCCTGGGCAACAGAGTGAGACCCTGATTCAAAAAAAGGTAAATGAAATATTTCTACAATCCCAAATTAACCACATCTTTTTCTTACCTGCAAATCAAAAGGTTGGATCAGGTGATTATCACAGTTTCTTTTAGCTTAACATTCTTGGGATTCCAAGACTTTCTATTCTATGGGTCCAGGCAGAATACAGATCACATCAAATCCTGCTGCTCCTTGCCTAACCCTAACCCTAACCCTAACCCTAACCCTAACCCTAACTATATGTAGTTTTTGTTTGTTTGTTTGTTTTTCCATTTTTAGAGACAGGGCTCAAGTGATCTCCTGCCTCAGCCTCCCAAGTAGCTGTGACTACAGGTGTGTACCTCTGTGCCTGGTGCAAATGCCTATATTTTTAAAAAGCGAGTTCTAACATGGTTGACAGCTGACACCTGTTACATCCGACCTCTCCTTTTGGCCTTTATTCGGCTCTCCATGCGTCATGCCTGCACCGGAGACCATGACTTCTACAGATGAAAAGGTGGGTGGAAAAGGCACTTTGGCAGCTTATCAAGATACGTGCACAACACTTTTTTTAAAAATGGGGTGAGGCTGGGCGCGGTGGTTCACAGCCTGTAATCCCAGCATTTTGGGAGGCCAAAGCGAGAGGTGTGCTTGAGCCCAGGAATTTGAGACCAGTCTAGGCAACATAGCAAGACCTCGTCTCTACAAAAAAATCAAAAAATTAGCTGGGCCTGGTGGCATGCCTTTGTAACCCCAGCTACACGGGAGGCTGAGGCAGAAGGATTGCCTGAGCCCAGGAGGTTGAGGCTGCAGTGAGCCGTAATCGTGCCACTGCAATCCAGCCTGAGTGACAGAGTGAGATCTCAACTCTAAAAATAATAATAAGGTAGTGGGGGAGACACCACTCATAGGAACTTTATTATGAAGCAGGGATTCCCAATTTTTTAACAAGAAGTACTGGCCTTTCTCCTGAAGTCATGGAACTGGAGAATGTGCAGCAGAAAAGTCCCTGAGTGAGGCTACACCCCTCTCCCAAAAGGGCTTTGAACCAGATCTTCTAGGCAAAGCCAGAGCTCTGGGTGCTCCCCCGTCTCCCATCTGACCTGTGGAGATCCTCTGCTATTATAAGGAGCTCTCACAGTTGCCTGGTGGAAGTCTCACAGAAGGGAATGCAAATATTTCTGGAATGTTTTCTCATCCTTAGCCAGACTCCTACCCTTCGAGATTATAATACCATCCAAATTCTATTTGTTTGTCACATTTCTATTTGACTTACTGTAAATTATTTACGTTATGCACTTTTAAATCTCTTCTTTCATGCGTATCCTCCATTTGCAAATTCTGCTCTTTTTTGGGCCACTACTAAACACACAACCTCCATGGAGGTATCCATGACATAAACTCAAACACCTACACCAGCGATTGCTTTCCCACACCTCTGACAAGTCTTGGACATGTTCTGACTCATTTGTTTTCCTTACTGAAAGGACAGAGCTATATACATTTCTAAGCCAGAAAGGGAAGAAGCCTCCAGACTGTTTCTGGGCTGAGATCTTTGCTAGGTGATAAACCAGCCACATCGGTCCTGGGGCCCCAGGGAACAGAAAGGGGAAGTATTGCTGCAGTCTATTCTGACAGCTAAAAGACAAAGTCTCTCTGTGAGGAAGGATTCGGCTCTGTCCATTGAGGCCTTTGGAGGACAAGTTCCTAGCATCTCTCAGTTTGCTCTAATTTTAGGATCTAAGAAGGTTTTAGATGCTTTGGAATCTCATTCTATTTTACAGGTGCAAAAAGGGGACCAGGTTTGTCCAAGAAAATTCTCAGCTGGGCACAGTGGCTCACACCTGAAATCCCAGCACTTTGAGAGGCTGAGTTGGGAGGATTGCGTGAGGTCAGGAGTTCAAGACTAGCTCGAACAACCTAGCAAAACACTGGCTCTACCAAAAAAAAGAAAGAAAGAAAATTTCTCTCTCTCAAATTTGTAAAACATCTTGAAATGTGTGAAGGATATGGACACATATTATCTCCTTTGAGTTTTACAGCAACTCTGTTCATGAGACACGTCGGGTGTTCTCAGCTCCATTTTATAGGAGAATAAGAGGAACCTCAGGGTTGTCGGGTGTGGGGCCCAAGGTCAGAGGTGCTGAGGGGTACAGCTGACGCCTGCACACCCCAGCATTCTTATCAATGCACTGTGTTGCCTCTGGAAAATCCTACCCCAAACTGGCTTTAGCTTGAGCGAGAGCAGGTTTGAAAGAACACGGAGGTAAAGATGGAAGGACAGGAAGAAAACATTTAGAGTTCTCCGACTGTAGGCCATGTAATTGACTGGGTCCTTTCTATTTATACGTCATATAATTATCGTCAAAGCCCTATAGGGTAAATACTCTAATCCCTTTAGAAAACTAAGATTTAAAGAGGTTAAAGACACTTGACTTTAGTCACAGAGTCGAGACCCAAAACAAAAAAGGATTGGAATATCTAACTTGCAGACGCTAGACTCTCTGACCTTCTCTGTTGATGCGCGCTACATGACCCCAGTCCCCAAGTCACAATGAGCCAGGATGAGCCGGGCTCGGTGGCTCAGCCTGTAATCCCAGCACTTTGGGAGGCCGAGGTGAGTGGATTGCCTGAGCCCGCGGGTTCGAGACCCGCCTGGGCAACTTGGCGAGACCTCATCTCTACAATAAGTCAAAAATCAGCCGGGCGTGGTAACGCACGCCTGTAGTTCCAGCTACTCGGAAGGCGGAGGCGGAAGGATCGCCGGAGCCCAGCAGGTCGAGGCTGCGGTGGCCGGGAGCGGCCACTGCACTCCAGTCTGGGCCACAGAGTGAGACTCCAACTCAAAACAATAAAAAATAAAAATAAAAACAACGAGCCAGGACGCCAACAGAGAGCAGGAGGTGGGCCTCAGTTCCCTTTGTCTGGTGTCTGGCCCAGTGGTCCGGGGCTGAGATGCACAAGAATGTGAGGGTCAGGGACGGGAGAGGGACAAGCCTAACTGGAGAAGTGAGGGGCTATCCTGCATCCCAGAGGAACATCTGAAAGGCAGAGAGGCACTGGAAGAACGGGAGCGCTGCCAAGGTGGAGGCCAGGCCAGTGCCAGGGCACAGAAGGACAGCTTCCAAATGGGAGAGACACGGCGGGGGGCACGGCGCGGCCTGGGGGGCGGGAGGACGCGGCTTGGTGCGGGCAGGGCTGCGTGGGAGCAGAGAGGAGTCTGCAAGCTGCCCCACCCGCATCACAGGCATCCTGGGAACAAGTGCAAGCAGAGAGATCCGGCCCTTCCAGAACCACCCACCCAGCCGCCCCCACAGAGAGATTACCCAATGCCAAGTGAAAGCCAAGCGGCCACCCGTTTGGGGCCCCCGCCCCGAATGATGAGCCACCATCTCTGGAGCACAAAGCTGGCTACCTCTGACAGTCACCTTCCTCGAGCTGCAGAGAGAAAGCAGGGGACTGTTTGTATTGTCTGCAGGGCTCCATCTACAGCGCAGGGAGGTGCGATCACACTTCCCTTGCCGGTTGCTAAGCACAGCGTTACTAGGCGACGGCAGGGAGATGCTGCACCCGGCCCAAGTTCTGGGAGGCGTGTGTGCACGCTGGGAAGCCTCGGAGAGGGGAGTGCGAAGTGGGAACAAAAGTGGGTTTCTGTGGGTTTTTGCTTGGACCGAGGGGTCCTGGCAAGGGACGTTTAGGAGAGTCCGGCTGTGCAGAAAGAACAGAGCTGCGACCGTGGTCATCCTGAGTGGTCACAAACAAATGAAGAAACATTAGAGTTTTCACAACATAGGAGACGGGCCAGGTCCTGCTGCAAACCGCTCCAGAGAACAGTGGCGCAGAGCAGACAGGCTTCAGGCCACCAGCATCGCTGGCTTTCAACTTCTAGGATATTTCCGTTTCCCCCATATGCTACTCAGCTCTCGTCTTATCTGGAGGTTGTTTTATTTATCTGGAAATCATTTTATCTGAACCGAAAGGATTCGGTTATGAAACTTGAGGCCTTTCCAGGTCTACGTGGCTGAAGAGGGTGGCCTTGAAGCCGGCAGAACCCATGGCTTCAGGAGAAAAGGAGGTCTCGCTCTCTGTGGGTGTCTAAGCAGGCTGGACGAGCGCTTGGCGCTCAAGTTTCTTGGAAGGGTGGCCGAGGAAGATGTAGGAAAGACAGGGCAGGAGGTAGCAGGGACAAAGGCAAGAGAGAGGGAACGGAAGGTGTGTTCTGAGAAGACTGGGTAGAGTCAGCTTGACCAGGTGATGGTCAGGTAGAATGTTCTAGCTGAACTTCCCCCCTCCCCCTCCCCCATGCTGAAGTCCTAACCCCCAGCACCTCAGAATGTGACTGCATTTGAAGACAGGGCCCTTAAAGAGGTAATTAAAGTAAAATGAGGCCATTAAGGTAGGCTCTAGTACAATTGAACTGGTGTCCTTAAAAGCAGAGATTAGGACACAGGCACACACAGAGGGAGGGTCATGTGAGGACACAGAGAGGAGGCGGCCATCCACAAGCCAAGGAGAGAGTCCTCAGGAGAAACCAACCCTGCTGACCCCTGGATCTGGGACTTCCAGCCTCCAGAACTAGGAGAAAATAAATGTCTGTTGTTGAAGCCGCCCAGTCTGTGGTACTTGGTGATGACAGCCCGAGCAAACTCGCATGAGAATAATGGAGGCTTGAAGGGTAGGTAGGCCAAGACACACTGCAGAGGAGTCCTGGGCCATGAAAGCCAGGCTGAAGAATGCAGACTTGAGGGGTTTGTAGATGGGTGTTTGCTTATTAAGTCTGATTAGCAAGAAATTTCAAAGCAAAAAGCCCATCTCATTTGGAAAGAGGAAAGACAAGAGCTCACAATGACAAAGAGGCCAGGAACCACCAGCTAAGGGGTCCTGTTCCTTGAGGAATGTTACATCTCCTGCCGGTCATGACTTCTTAAGATAGCGTCAGAATCATTTATCCAGCAGCGAAGAGCCAGAAAGGCAGGGCATGTGAAAACCTAACTCATGAAAGAAGAAGAAATAACTCTTTACATGGAGCCTAGATCAGGGAATAATGGAGTGAGGTGGCTCCCGATATCTGAGGGTTGACAGACTGAAAAAGTCATTATTCTGGGCTCTAACCAGGGCAGTTCTAGCACCAGAGGAGTGTGAGTTTCAGAGAGTTCCGATCAGTGAAATAAAGAACCTTCTAGCAATAAGAGTTATCCAACAATGGAAGTGAGGTGTTGGGATGAAACATTTCCAACAGGTGCTCAAGGAAAAGAAGACCTTGTTTCATGAGAAGGGGTTTGTATTAGATGACTTGCTTTTCAACCAAACAATTCTTTGTTCTGTGGGGATATTTCTGGTCCTTTGTGATACTGTTTTTCTGTGATGAAAGGAGACACCCCACCACTTTCCCCTTCACTCACAGCGGCACAGAGAGCAGAAAATAAATACTTTCAACAGAACAGAGTAAAACAAGGATCCACATAACCTCTTTCTTGAGCTCTTCCCTATGTGCAAATGGAAAACTGCAGCTTGAAGAGGGCAGACTACCTATTATACCCAGTCTTGAGTGGCCAGATTTTCAAAAATCTATCTGGGCTGGGCGCAGTGGCTCAATCTGTCATCCCAGCACTTGGGGAGGTCGAGGTGAGAGGATTGCTTGAGCCTGGGGGTTCAAGACTAGCCTGGACAACTTGATGAGATCTCGTCTCTACAAAAAAAAAAAAATTTTAGCCAGACATGGTGGCGTGCGTCTGTGGTTCCAGCTACTTGGATGGATGAGGCGGAAGGATTGCCTAAGCCCAGCAGGTCAAGGCTGCTGTGGCTGTGAGTGTGCCACTACACTCCAGCCTGGGCAACAGAGTGAGACTCCAAGTAAAAAAAAAAAAAATCTCTGTCTATCTATAATCTGTCTATCTATCTATCTATCTATTTATCTATCTATCTATCTATCTATCCATCTATCCATCTGAGTCAAGGTCTCACTCTGTTGCCCTGGCTGGAGCGCAGTGACCCGATGGCGGCTCTCCACAGCCTCAACTTCCTGGGCTCAAGTGATCCTTCGAGCAGTCAGGTTTGCAGCTGACTTGGGTTCTCCTTAACTTCAGAATCGCAAACGAGGAAATGAAGAACATTTGGGTAGAAGAAACGGCTCTTCCGGCAAAGGGGTGAGATGTGGCTATCACTTTGCTGTGAAGAGTCTGGACACCTTTGGTACTGTGTCTGGGCAGGCTCGGGCATTCTGCCACACACGGTGTGAGGATCTCCTTGCTCCTCTCTTTCCTCACCATGGCCCTGAATGCTCACTGTGGCCTCCAGGGTCACGAGCACTTGGTCTCCCTCCACGACAGCGGTCGCGTCTACTGCACGTATATACGTTTCCACTTGACTCACCTGTCCGTTAATGTCATAGGTTCTGGGTTTTTTTTTCCATGCCTGGAATCGCTCGTATGTCACAGAATATGCCAACCTCTTATCCCCTCCTTTGATCAGAAACTCAGCATGGATGATCTACTCAAATAGGTTACCGACAAAATGCAGCTCAGAGAAATCAAGGACGATACAAACAACTGGAAAAACGTCCCACACTCATAGATTGGAAGAATCGATATTGTCAAGATGTCCATCCTACTCAGAGCAATCTACAGATTCAATGCAATCCCCATCAAATTGCCAATGTCATTTTTCACAGACCTAGTAAAGACAATACAGAAATTCATATGGAAGCAAAAACAGCATGGATAGCTAAAGCAATCTTCAGCAAAAAGAACAAAGCTGGAAGCATCACACTGCCAGATTTTACACTTTACCACAAGGCTGCAGTAACCAAGACAGCATGGTACTGGTACAGGGATAGACACACAGACCAATGGAACAGGACAGAGAATCCGGAAATAAAGCCACAGTTCTTCAACCAGTTCATTTTCGACAAAGCCACCGGTGACAAATAGGTTACCAGCTCCCATCTGTAGAATGTCAGGTCTTCAGGCTGGGAAT
Organism: Carlito syrichta; assembly: GCF_000164805.1. Classification (NCBI taxonomy): domain Eukaryota; kingdom Metazoa; phylum Chordata; class Mammalia; order Primates; family Tarsiidae; genus Carlito; species Carlito syrichta. Next base: position 51,812 of record NW_006950481.1, on the reverse strand, counting down.
GCGAGTGCTCTCCTGAATTCACAAACAGCAGAGGTCACCCCCAGCCTACCCCTGGCTCAGCTGGCCTCCTCAGGGGAATCGGGGTCTGCTCCAGCATAGCCTGTTCTTCAGACCACTGAGCCCCCCACTCAGAGCACCTCCCGCAACTCCCTAGGGATGGGGGCGGGTGCTCACCTTGAACCAGAAGTCAACATGTACAACTCTGCCCCAAAGACAGGGCATTCTTTAAACACTATGAAAAATAAGGAGGAGATGGTAACTGAAGTTCTTCTAGGAAGAAAACTGTGCTTGTGTAGAAATATGCCCCACTCGGCCAGGTGCGGTGTGACTCAGCCTGTAATCCCAGCACTTTAGGAGACAGAGGGTTCAAGACAGAGGGTTCTCGTCTCTGCAATAAATCACAAAAGCTAGTTGGCCGTGGTGGCATGCGTCTGTACTTCCAGCTACTTGGAAGGCGGAGGCAGAAGGATCACCTGAGCCCAGCAGGTCGAGGCTGCGGTGGCTGTGAGCATGCCGCTGCGCTCCAGCCTGGACGAGAGAGTGAGACTCTGACTCAAAAAATAATAATATTAAAATATTTGTGGAGAAAGGAGTTCTCCTTTAAAATAATATGAGAGCCAGGCGTGGTGGCTCATGCCTGTAATCCCAGCCCTTTGGGAGGTGGAGGTGAGAGGATTGCCTGAGCCAGGGGTTCAAGACCAACCTGGGCAACTTAGCGAGACCTCATCTCTACAATGAATCACAAAAACTAGCTGGGCATGGTGACGTGTGTCTGTACTTCCAGCTACTTGGAAGGCTGAGGCAGAAGGACTGCCTGAGCCGAGCAGGTCGAGACGGTGGTGGCTGAGAGCGTGCCACTGCACTGCAGCCTGGGTGACAGAGTGAAACGCCAACTCGAAAGGAAGGAAGGAAGGAAGAAAGGAAGGAAGGAGAAAGAGAAAGAAAGAAAGAGAAAGAAAGAAAGAAAAATGCCCCCTCAATCATTGCTGTTAGAAAGTAAGGTTCAGCCGGGCTCCGTGGCTCAGCCTGTAATCCTGCGCCTTTGGGAGGCTGAGGTGAGTGGATTGCCTGAGCCCGCGGGTTCGAGACCTGCCTGGGCAACTTGGCGAGACCTCATCTCCACAATAAATCAAAAATTAGCCGGACGTGTTAGCGCGCGCCTGTAGTTCCAGCTACTTGGAAGGCTGAGGCGGAAGGATCGCCCGAGCCCAGCAGGTCGAGGCTGCAGTGGCTGGGAGCGGCCACTGCACTCCATTCTTGGCGACAGAGTGAGACTCCAACTCAAAAAAAAAAAGAAGGTAAGGCTCCAGGAGCCTCGGCTGGTCATCTGTTCAATGCTCTGGGAGCGGAGGGGTAAAGAAAAGAAGACAGTAGGCCTGAGTGGTGGGGAATGCCACATGACCGGCCCTCCCCCCGACGCTCTTCGTCCTCCCCCCAGTTCTCCAGGGAAGCCCACCCCAGTGAAAGTGTTCCACGTGCTCTGTGACTTCTTGGGGTCCCTGGTGAAGGGGCTGACTTCCGTGCCTTGGGACGCGACCAGTCCAGAGGTGGTATCTGAGGGAGTGAGTCGAGGCTGGCGGAGGTCACGGGGACCGGGGGCTGCCCGGGCTGTGGCACTGGGGTTCCTGCCACGCTGGGTCAGAGGGTTGGGGGGCAGGGCCCCCGTCAGCTTCAGGTACACAGTTTGTCTTCCAGTAAGGTGTGCCGCCGAGGTAAACCACAGCTAAAGGCACTTGCGACATGCTGGGCGCCAGGGCTGAGTGCTTTATATCGGTAAGCCGGTTACCTCTTTCTAACCTTTGCAGTGTCCCTTTCGGGAAAACATGATCGTTATCGCCTTGGCCTGTGGGAAACAGGAGGGCGAGAGAGTTTAGGGGTGCCAGGTCATGTGACCAGGAAGTGGCGGGGCCACCTCTTGGGGGACACTTGCTCCTAACCCTTGTGACCGGTCTGGCTGATAGAGGGCGAAGAATTGTGTGTGTGCAGACTGGATGTTCCGCCTTTCCCATGGGGAGGCTTATTTCTCCATCTTTGAAAGGGTGATAACATCAGGTCCACCTGCATGCTGGGGAGGGGAGGTCTGAGCGGGGGACAGTGGATTAGAGCACACACAGACATGAGCTGGCGTGCTTGCTGTTTTCCTGAAAAAACTGAGTCTAGGAGTCTTTTCTACAACCTTATGGCATATTTTTTTTTCTTTTTGAGTTGGAGTCTCACTCTGTCGCCCAGGCTGTAGTGCAGCGGCACGCTCATGGCATGCTCATGGCCACCGCAGCCTTCACCTGCTGGACTTAGGCGATCCTTCCGCCTTAACCTTCCAAGTAGCTGGAACTACAGGCGCACGCCACCACAACTGGCTAATTTTTGTGATTTACTGTACAGACGAGGCCTCACCAAGTTGCCCAGGCTGGTCTCGAACCCATGGGCTCAGGCAGTCCTCTCACCTCTGTCTCCCAAAGTGTTGGGATGACAGGCTGACCCACCACGCCTGGCCTCTTTTTTTTTTTTTTAAGACAGTATCGTGCAATCACCCAGGCTGGGTGGTGCAATCATAGCTCACTGTAGCCTCATACTCCTGGGCTCCAAAGATCCTCCTAGCTCAGCATCCTCAGTAACTAAGACCACAGGGGCATGCCACCAAGCCTGGATAATTTTTTTAAAAATTATTTTAGTGACAGGGCCTCGCTATATTGCCCAGGCTGGTCTCGAACTTGTGGCCTCAAGCGATCCTCCTGCCTTGGCTTCCCAAAGTGAGGGGATTCCAAGCATGAGCCACCAAGCCCTGCCAGCATTTTCTTTTAATCATAGTACTCAGGGGGGGAAAATTAACGGAGAAAGGCAAGGAATGTGGAACAGTTAATGAATAAGGCAAAGGATGAGTGGGGGTTACCCAGAGCCCCTCTGCGGAGCTGGGCTGAGACCCGCTCAAGGCACAGTCTGCGAGTGGGGGGTCCCCTCCAGGGTGATGCGCCATTACACAGGTGTGACTAGGCAGCAAGGGGCCATCATTTCCAGACACGTACCTGGAGCACTCTGGGGCTTCAGGGACTCACGCGGGGTCCACGGGTCAGGGGACACCACGAGCCTGGGGACACTGGTGGCTTCACTGGAGAACAATGAAGACAGCAAGAAAAAGGCTGCCATGGGGGAGAGAAGCCGCGCTGGAAATTACTCGAGTATTGGAGGGGGCGGAGGGAGGGCCTGGCTGGAGGTCGACTGAGAGAACCAGCAGAAGTGGATCTGGAAGAAGCGAAGGAGTAAGACAGAAGAAGAAGAAGGGGAAGGATCAATCATAAAATGAAATTCCTGAGGCTGACTTGGATGCCAAAGGCGCATTTTTTGCCCGAGGAAAACATTCTTAATTCAGCTCTGGGGGCGGCAGTTCCCCGAGTGAGGAAGATTAGTAATCAAATTATTTTCGAGGCTGATGAGCCCACCCAACTCTGGCACCCAGCCTCACCGTCCCATGGGGGTTCATCAACGCCACCTCTTCCCCACCGCCCAGGCCTCTGTGGGCACCTTTCGAGAACGAGGGACCAGCGAGGGCCGATGTGAACGGCCTTGGTTTAATTTGGTTTGGGGCCCTCCTCACTGCAGACGCAAAGGGACCACCTCCTCCGTATGACCCATCGAGGGGGACACGGACCCCCGGACTCTGTCCTCGGAAATCACAGTCTAACTGGGAAAGGCGCACACGCAACACATGATAAAACAAGGCAGAAGGAAAGTCCTAGCAGAGCCAGGAAGAGGGCCGTGGGATCAGAGAGGCTGTTGAGATGACACCAGGACGCTGGGAGAAGGGCACAGTAGAGGTGGCATTAGGGGAGGGTCTGAAAGGTGGGAGGCCTGGGTGAGGTGGGGTCTTGGCTGAGAGGACACCGAGAAGGGAGGCAGAAGGCTAGAGAAGCCCACCAAAGACATCAGGGCGCTGTGGGTAGACAAAAGGACACATGGGGCTGGCTGTGGTGGCTCATGCCTGCAATCCTAGTGCTTTGGGAGGCCGATGTGGGAGGATTACCTGAGCTATGATCACACCGCTGCACCCAGCCTGGGTAATAGAGTAAGACCTTGTCCAAAAAAGGAAGGAAAGAAGGAAGGGAGAGAGGGAGGGAGGGAGGGAGGGAGACAGGGCTGATGCTTTAACCCGGGTGTGCATCAAAACTGTTCTGAGCATGAAGAACAGCAGCCAGGCATGGTGGCACACGTCTGTAGTCTCGACACTTTGGGAGGCCAAGGTGAGAGGATTGCCTGAGTCCACGGGTTCAAGACCAGCCTGGGCAACATGGCAAGACCTCCTCTCTATAATAAATTAAAAAATTAGCCGAACATGGTGGCACACGCCTGTGGTTCCAGCTACTTGGAAGGCTGAGGGGGGAGGATCTCCTGAGCCCAGCGGGTCGAGGCTGTGGTGGCCGTGAGTGTGGCACTGCACTCCAGTCTAGGCGACAGTGAGACTCCGACTTAAAAAAAAAAAGAACAGAGAAAAACAAGACCAGAAAAGAGAAAGAAATGACCGCTTGGGCCAACTGCAGACAGGTGCGGGACCTCAGGGCCGGGTGTGGTGGCTCAGCCTGTCATCCCAGCACTTTGGGAGGCCGAGGCGAGAGGAATGCCTGAGCCCATGGGTTTGAGACCTGCCTGGGCAACTTGGCGAGACCTCGTCTCTACCATAAATCACAAAAACTGCCGGGCGTGGTGGCGTGAGTCTGTAGTTCTGGCTACTTGGAAGGCTGAGGCGGAAGGATCACCTGCCCAGCAGGCTAAGGCTGCGGTGGCTGTGAGTATGCCACTGCACTCCAGCCTGGGCAACAAAGAGTGAGACTCTAACTCAAAAAAAAAAATTAATTAAAAATAAAAAAATAAAAGCACCTAGAAGGGGAAAGGGTTCTAACACACACCCGTAAGGAACAGAATCGGAAAGGTGCTTGGGGGTCCATCCCTACAGGAAACCTACACTCCAACGGTTCTCCAAGTGGGGTCCCCAGGCCAGCAGTCACCACATCACATGTGACCTTGCCGGAAGGCCAATCCTTGCCCACCCCAGATGCACTGCGGCGGAAACGGTGGAGTCAGAGTCCGGGAGTCTATGTTTCTGAAAGCCCTGCAGGTGATCCTGATGGTGCTGACCCTGGGGGAGGAGGGCGGGGGGAGGGGAGATGGGGGGGAGGGTGGGGGGTGAATGACTTCACACTATGCTAGAGCGCCTTGTGAGTCTCCAGGGTCCGTGAGGCTGTTGCCTGCTCCCCACAGCACGTGGTCACGACGCATGTTTCCACTTAGGATGCATGCTTCCTCAAGAGGATTGCTTGAGACCAGGAGTTTGAGAATAGCCTGGGCCACGTCGTGACATCTCTACGAAAACAAAATTTTTTTTTTAATTAGCTGGGCATAGTAGTGCGCACCTATAGTCCCAGGTACTTGGGAGGCAGAGGTGGAAGGATTGCTTGAGCCTAGGAGGTCGAGGCTGTGGTGAGCTGTGATCATGCCACTGCACTCCAGTCTGGGGTGACAGAGTGAGACCCCCAACTCAAAAAAAGAACGTGAGACTGGGCATGGTTTCTCAAGCCTGTAATCCCAGCACTTTGGGAGGCCGAGGCGAGAGGATTGCCTGAGTCCATGGGTTCGAGATCAGCCTGGGCAACTTGGAGAGACCTCGTCTCTACAATAAATAAATAAAAAATTAGCTGGGCATAGTGGTGCATGCCTGCAATTTCAGCTACTTGGAAGGCAGAGGCGGGAGGACTGCCTGAACCCAGCAGGTCAAGGCTGTGGTGGCCATGAGCATGCCACTGCACTCCAGCCTGGGTGACAAAGGGTGAGACTCCGACTCAAAAAAAAAACAACAACAAAAAGAATGTGAGCTTCCATCTTGTCTAATTCCTTTGGTCTTTGGTTCTGCCATGGAGTCTTCTAGTTCTGGACATCCTACATGTGTCATCATTCCCATGGGATAGCTTATCCCAACTGTTGGAGCAGAAATAGCTGCCTGACCACCCCCCCTTGGTCTGCAGGTAGGTGCCTCCTCTGACCATCTCCACCTCTGCACCACCGCTGAGGGCTAGTTGGCCCTTGAGCACCTGGCCAAGTCCTGTCTGTTCTCTCCGCCCCCCCCCAACCTCTCCAACACAATACAGGAACAGGAGGAGGCAGGAAGTAGGTTCTTCCTCGGGCCAGCGCCCCTGCCCACCTCTGGCCCTGGCCATCCAGTCGTGTGGGCAGCTGTGATGCAAAGTGGCATCAGGCACCCCAGGCCATGCCCCTGCAGGGCTGGCACTGCCTACTTGCTGCACGAGCCCAGCCCGCAGCCCTGGCCACACCCCAGAAACGCCCGACCCTCCGCCAAAGCTTCTCTATGCCGGTTGCAAAAGTTCTTCCGGCCTGGGGCTAGAGGCCCCTTCATACAAAAAGCTGAAGTGCTTAAAAACTCCTCTGAGCGATCGATCCTATATCTATCCTCTCCTCTCCGGTATACCCTATCACTAGAGAATGATGTCCAGCACCAAGCCACCGGGATTAAGACCCTCTGCAGCCTTCCGACCTTATTCCTACCACAATCCTGAGAAATTCAACCTTGACGTATTCAGTTTTTCAAGCAGGCTACAGTTTTCGGTGCCTCTTTGTCTTGACACGTGCTGTGTTCTCAACCTGAAAAGCACCTCACTTCACCGCCCTTTTTCTGCCTGGTACATTTCTTTTTTTTGAGTCGGAGTCTCACTCCGTTGCCCAGGCTGGAGTGCAGGGGCACGCTCATGTCCACCCCAGTGTCAACCCCCTGGACCCAGCGATCCCTCCTCCTCAGCCTTCCAAGTAACCAGAACTACATGCACTACCATGCTTGGCTAATTTTTTTTTTTTTTTATTTATTGTAGAGACAAGATCTCGCCAAGTTGCCCGGGCTGGTCTCAAACTCGCGGGCTCAGAAAATCCACTCGCCTCAGCCTCCCAAAGTGCTGGAATGACAGGCTGAGCCACCGAGCCGGGCCTGTCTGGTATACTTCTATTCATTCTTCAAAACCCTTCCCAGCATCACCTCACTGTGAAGCCGTTGGGGCCTCCCCTTGGTAAAGTTGGTACCTCCGACCTTCCCGTCTCCATCCCATTTGCCCTACTGTCTTGCAGCGCATCTGGTTTGACAGCGACTGCCTGCACTGCGGTTTCATCTTGGGGACGCCTCTGTGTCCCTTAGGGCTTTGCATTGCAACTGGCCCAGGTGCTCAATGACGCATGGCTGGACTTCAGATTCACCAGGTCAAAGCCACCAATGCCACACCCTCAACAAAGGAAACACAACGTCAAGGAAGTACATAGCTGCCTTCCTTGCAGATGTTGAAAGCCAAGGAAAGCACCCACCTTTCAGGACAGGCTGAGACGCCATCCTAACATGGCACAGAAGGAGGACTAGCTGTCACTGTCACTGGGAACACTGGGATCCCACCTGGGAACGGACTAAGATGCTACAGAAGGGAGCGAATGCTTCTCCGATCTGTGCAGGCCTGGACCCCCGCTTCTCAGCCCGCCATCAGTAAAGGAGTCCAGGCCACACCCACGCTGCCTTCACCACCCCTGGCCCACGGTCCCCAACTCCACCCACACACACGCCAGAGTCACCCCCACAGGACCCTACCCCGATGTCGGGGCCCTGGAGGTCTTTCCAAAGACCAATATCGTCCCAATGTCTTCCGGGGTCTGAGCCTCTCGAAGTCATCTCTCAAGCGTCTGCCCACATCTGTCTTCCTGTATCTGGCCATGGCTTCCTTTCTTATCTGCCTGCCCTATATCCTTCCTCTTTCCTTTGCTCCCTCTTACTCCAGGCTCCAGGGCACTATTCGCCAGCTCACATGCCTGCCCGTCCCTCAGCCAAAGCTTTACTTGAGAGAAGAGCAAAGGGGAAGAATGGGGAGGGTGTGTCTGTGACGCTGGCGGTGAATCACGGCGAGTGTGGTCTCTGCGATGGATCGGACGGTCCCACCCCAAGGAGGGAGAGGAAAGGCCTCTGGGGCCAGGCCCACAGGGAACCAGCAGCCCCGAGGCCTTCAGGCGGGCAGGAAGAGCCACGGCAGGCGGGGACGCAAATGAGGCGAAACCTAAGAAAACCCTCGTGTCATATCACAGGCCTAAAGGCCTGCTCTGGCGACTTGGAACCTGAACCAAATCCTACAGTCACCTCACTCAGCCCTGGGGATTCTCAACCACCTCTGGGAAATGGATCAGTCTCAAGTTTCCTTTCTAGGAAGATGATGATGATATTCCAGACAACAGAAAATATGGTGTCTTGTTTCCAGCTTATAACAATGAACTTTTTTTTTTTTTGAAAGCAGGATTTATTGAGAGGACAGAAAAGCTCCCATGGTGGGAGGGGATGGCCCTATAAATTTCTTTTTCCTTTTTTTGACAGTTCTGTGAAATGCAAATCAAGGACTAACGATGACGTTCTGAGCGGGAACTTTCAAATCCCAAATAAAGAGGGAAAGATCGGCGTGGCTGCCTGATTGATGGGTTTACCGGCTCGCCTTCCTTCTTTCATTCATTTAGCCACGACCCATCCATCCGTCCACTCCTTCATCCGTCCATTTCTTTCTAAATATCACATTTGTCAGAGTATCAGGTAAAGCCCTCTCCTTCCCCAAATTATCTGCCACAATAAGAAAAGAGGAAGTCTATATATTCAACCACTTACAGAATCTTTCCTATTATGGGATGCTGTATGAATGACCTTAGTTTGAACAAAAATCTACTGTTTGGGAAAAAAGCATTAGACTGAAAGCACTTCAATCAATGCTAGTTTTGGATGTTACAAAGGTCACTTGATAGATTTATTTTTTATTTTATTCATTTCATTTTTTATTTTTGAGTCGGAGTCTCACTCTGTCACCCAGGCTGGAGTGCAGTGGCATGCTCCCAGCCACCGCATCCTCCACCTGCTGGGCTCAGGTGATCCTTCCACCTCAGCCTTCCAAGTAGCTGGAGCTACAGGCGCGCGCTACCATGCCCGGCTAATTTTTTGTTTTATTGTAGACATGAGGTCTCACCAAATGGCTCGGACTGGTCTCGAACCCGTGGGCTCAGGCAATCCTCTCACCTCAGCCTCCCAAAGTATTGGGATTATAAACGTGAGCCACCACGCCTGGCTGATAGGTTTCTTCTTTAAAGCAGGCACAGAGCCGGGCTTGGTGGCTCAGCCTGTAATCCCGCGCCTTTGGGAGGCGGCGGTGAGTGGATTGCCTGAGCCCGCGGGTTCGAGACCCACTTGGGCAGTGAGACCTCATCTCTACAATAAATCAAAAAATCAGTCGGGCGTGGTAGCACGCGCCTGTAATTCCGGCTACTCGGAAGGCTGAGGCAGAAGGATCGCCGGA
>NW_006950481.1:15553-42436 GCF_000164805.1 Carlito syrichta | reverse complement strand
GGGATCGCTGGAGCCCAGCAGGTCGAGGCTGTGGTGGCCGGGAGTGGCCACTGCACTCCAGTCTGGGCGACAGAGTGAGACTCCAACTCAAAAAAAAAGCAGGCACAGTACTATAATATAGATTCAGTAACTTTTCATGAGAGCATAGCCTCATAATTCCAAGTCTTGAGTGTTGCTACAAACAAACCTTTAAAAGATATATATATTTTTAAAAAGCGATGCACTAAGCGGTTATATTGTTGACATAAAAATAAATGCTTTCTAAAGGACTTGAATAGGTATTTTTTCAAAGAAGACACACAGATGGTCAACACGCACATGAAAAGCTGTTCCTCGTCATTAGTCAGCAGGGAAATGCAAGGGAAGGCACAATAAGAAACCACTTCACCCCCACCAGGGTGGATAAAGTCGAAATTACAGACAGTAACAAGTGTTGCCAAAGATGTGGAGAAATTGGGACCATCATGCCCTGCTGGTGGGAATATAAAACGTCGCAGCTGCTGTGGAAAACAGCTGGACACTTCCTCAAAAGGTTAAACATAGAGTTATCACATGACCTTGCAATTCCACTCTCAGTCTATAACAAAGAGAAAGAAAAATGTATATTCCCACAAAAATGTACACATGGATGTTCATAGCAGCATTATGTACTATGGTTCAAGGTAGAAATAACACAAAAGTTCGTCAACTAATGAATGGATAAACAAAACATGGCATATTCATACAACAAAATCCAATTCATCCATAAACAACAAAAGAGAAATGGGCGTGGTGGCTCACGCCTTTGGGAGGTATTTTGGGAGGCCGAAGTGGGAGGATTACTTGAGCCTAGAAGTTCAAGACCAGCCTGGGCAACATAGTGAGACCTGGTCTCTACAAAGAATCAAAAAAATTAGCCAGGCATGGTGGCACATGCCTGTAGTCCCAGTTACTCGGGAGGCTGAGGCGGAAGGATTCCCTGAGCCCAGGAGATCAAGGTTGCGGAGAGCCATGATCGTGCTGCTGCACTCCAGCCTGGGCGACAGAGTGAGACCTCGACCCAAAAGAAAAAGAGGGAGCCAGGCTCGGCGGCTCAGCCTGTAATCGCGCCTTTGGGAGGCTGAGGTGAGTGGATTACCTGAGCCCGCGGGTTCGAGACCCGCCTGGGCAACGAGACCTCATCTCTACAATAAATCAAAAAATCAGTCGGGCGTGGTAGCGCGCGCCTGTAATTCCGGCTACTCGGAAGGCTGAGGCAGAAGGATCGCCGGAGCCCAGCAGGTGAGGCTGCGGTGGCCGGGAGCGGCCACTGCACTCCAGTCTGGGCGACAGAGGGAGACTCCAGCTCAAAGAAAAAAAAAGAGGGAAGTGAAGTCCTAATGAATGCTACAACATGGATGAAGTTTCAAAACACAATGCTAAGTGAAAGAAGTCAGCCACAGAAAGCCACAGTATTGAATGGTTCTATGGCTGGAGGGCCGGAGAGCAAGAGGCGTCTGCTAATGGTATGAGGGTTTCTTTTTGGAGTCACAAGAATCTTCTGCAACTAGGTAGAGGTGATGGTTGCACAACTGTGTGAGTATACAACAAACCACTGACTTGCACATTTTAAAAAGATGAAATCTGTGGTATGTGAATCATTTTTCAAAAAAGCTTCTTATTTAAAATGAACAAAAAACACAGGCCTCTCCCTTTGTAATGACGAGGAGCAGACCACCACCCAGTCACCTTAATGGTCTTCCCCCATCTAGGGGAACGGTTAAAAGGACTCAACCACAGGCAACCAGCGGCCATTGCCTTGCTAGACTCTGGTGTGCCATGTGCTCTTTGAGCTATGGCTGTCGCCATGCTTCCTGGCTTTGGTCCCCTCCCCCACCTTGGGAAGATGAATTTTCTCTCTCCCTTCTCTTTCTCTCTCTAATTTATTTTTAAGTATACTTTTCCTTTTTTTTGAGATCAAAAAAAAGGAATAAAAAACAAAAAACAACACCTTCTGGATTCATGTGAAATAGCCAACTCTCTTTAGACTGCAGGGACAATGATACAAGCAGAACACCGAGCGCTGATGCCAAAGGGTTCTGGTGACAAGAAGGACACAGATGGCTGGGTGCAGTGGCTCAAGCCTGTCATTCCAGCATTTTGGGAGGCCGAGGCGAGGAACTGTCCAAGCCTGCGGTTCAAGACCAGCCTGGGCAAATTGGTGAGACCTCATCTCTACAATTAAAAAAAAAAATTAGCCGGGCATGGTAGCGTGTACCTGTAGTTCTGGCTACTTGGAAGGCTGAGGTGGAAAGATTGCCAGGCGGGTTGACGCTGGGGTGGTCGTGAGTGTGCCACAGCACTCCAGCCTGGACGATGGAGTGAGACTCCAACTCAAAAAAAAAAAGGACACAGATGTCAAAGACAGGAGAGAACAGAAGACAGAGTGTTTCTTTCTTTCCTTCCTTCCTTTTTTCCTGAGTTGGGCTCTCTGTTGTCCACGCTGGAGTGCAGCGGCATGATCACAGCTCATTGCAGCTTCAACCTCTTGGGTTCAAGTGATCCTCCCTCCTCGACCTCTGGAGTAGCTGGGACTACAGGTGTATGCCACCACCCCCAGCTAAATTTTTTGATCTTTTGTAGATGAAGTGTCCCTATGTTTACTAGGCTGGTCTCAAACTCCTGGGCTCAAGCCAATCTTCCACCTCAGCCTCCCAAAGTGCTGGGATTATAGGCGTGAGTCACCGAGCCCCGCCTTTAATGTTTCATAAACTGGGAGAGTTGGAGAGAAGTAATTCTTTTTTTTTTTTTTGAGTTGGAGTCTCACTCTGTTGCCCAGGCTGGAGTGCAATGGCACACTCACGGCCACCCCAGCGTCTACCTGCTGGACTCTGGTGATTTTTCCACCTTGGCCTTCCAAGTAGCAGGAACTACAGGTGTGCACTACTGCACCCAGAGAATTTTTTGATTTTTTGTAGAGATGAGGTCTCGCCAAATTTCCCTGGCTGGGTCGAACTCATGGGCTCAGGTAACCCACTCACCTCAGCCTCCCAAAGTGCTGGGATGACAGGTTGAGCCACCAAGCCCGGCCAAAAAGTAATATTTTTAAAGTGAATGTTGTATGTTATAGAGTGGGTGATTTAAAATGTGTCACTAAAATGATATGCCAAATATTATCTTTAACACTTTTATGAAACGTTTATAAAGTTGAAGAAAGCATCGTATAAGAGTGGATCTTAATCTTTTTGGGGTCATGGGTTCCTTGGAGAGTCAGGCGAAAGCTACGGACTTTCTTCTCATAAACACACATATTTGCTCAGCAGTGAAAATGACGCCATCTTCTTTTAGGGAGTTTGTATACACAACCCTCCCTGCCCCCACACACATATACACATATACCTGCCACACCCCAGGCTGGATTTCCTGCTTTGAGATTGTTCTTTTCCAAATCCATTGGCACCTGGACCCCATTCTCCAGTTCTTATGACACATAAGCAATGAACACCTTTCGAACCAGAGCCTGGAAGGATTCCAGATGACCCGGGTCTCAGGAGATCCATGGAGGGTCCCAGGGGCCACTATGGGGGGTAGTCGAGGGCTTGGCAGCTGCCTTCCTTTCTCACTTCAATCCCCTTCTCATTTTATTTTTTTTAAGAAACAGGGTCTCGCTCTGTTGCCCAGGCTATAGTGTAGTGGTAGCAGCATACCTAACTGCCACCTGGAAGTCCTGGGTTTAACAATCCCCCTGCCTCAGCCTCTTGAGTAGCTGGGACTACAGGCATGGGCCACCACACTCTACTAGCTTCTTAAATTTTTTTTATAGAGACAGGGTCTTGCTGTGTTGTCCAGACTTAGGAATACTTTACCCATGTTGAGTTTTGGCCTAAGCTCTACATTGAAGAAAGCTTTCCACTAATTAAAAGTCCCCATACTCTTATTGTACACACAAATAAAAAAGCCAGAGTGTGGAGGGATATTAAGGAAACAGCGACAGGCCCAGGACAGTGCAGACGCCGACTCCCAGGGCGTGAACATAAGCTGGGACAGAGTGTTCAGTGCATAGGTGCAAGACAGTTTTTTTTTTCTATACATGGGCAGGTGAAGACAGAGGGGGAGAGGGCTCAGAGGCCACATTGTCAACAGTGCAGATACATGAGCTGTGCAGACCACGTGCTTGCCAGAAAGCTCAGAGTCCAGAGTCCACTAAGCCTGTGCATCCGTGGTAGGTTGAAGTCCAGGTTCCGAAAAATGGCCCTTCTTTGCCTTGTAAACCTCCTTCCCGTGTTCCCAAAGCCCCTGCTGAGGCTGCCTGGCTTTTTCCCACTCCCTGTCTTCCCCTCTTCGTCTAGCCTGGCCTGGATGGGTTCCCATGGCAGCAGGAGGTCGGGGATTTGAGAGGGTTGGGGGCTTTAGTTAAGGGATCATGGAGCTCCTGCTCTGAACTGCGGACACCCTCTCTGGACTGTCAGAAATCTCCTCCTTCAGGAGAGGCAAGAAGGACATTCTGACCCGGGGAGAAACTTTAAGATGTGAGCTGGGATGTAGCCCTGGCTCTGTTGCAACTGGCTGTTGTGACACCGTTGTAGGGAATGAGGAAACACTGTCTGGCTCAGGTGAGGCGGGCATGAGTGTGCAGGGAAGGATGAGCACCTGTCACTGACACAGGGACATGCAATTCTAGATCCCTGGGATTTGAGGGCACAGGGAAGGAGAACAAAATAAAATTTAAAAAACACCTCCCTGCCCTGGAGGAACAATCATCCAGTTGCATGATAAATTCTGGGAGATCCCAGGATGCAGAGAAACCCCGAGACTGCAGAGGGGTCTCTGTCTCAGTAGGTGGGTCCTGCCCTGAGCCTTGAAGGTGAAGGAAGGAGGATTGGGGAAGGGGGCTGAGGCTGACATTCTGGGCAGGACACAGGACTCGAGCAAAGGTTTGATGGGAGCTGGGGAGTCTGCCGGGCTGGCTGGGGTGAAGAGCTTTGCCTGGAAAGTATGAGAACGTTTGGTTAGCAGGGTAGATTGAGGTCAGGCATGGTGGCTCAAGTCTATATAATCCCAGTATTTTGGGAGGCTGAGGTGAATGGATTACCTGAGCTCAGGGGTTTGAGACCAGCCCAGGCACCTTGGTGAGCGGGAGACCTTGTCTCTACAAGGTATCAAAAAATTAGCTGGGCGTGATGGCGTGCGCCTGTAGTTCCAGCTATTTGGAAGGCCAAGGCTGAAGGATCGCCGGAGCCCAGAAGGTCAATGCTGGGGTGGCTGTGAGCGTGCCACTGCACTCCAGCCTGGGCAACAGAGTAAGACTCTGACTCAAAAAAAAGAAAAAAAAAGGGTTGTTTCGAGGCCGGGCATGGTGCCTCAAGTCTGTCATCCCAGCATTTTGGAAGGCCAAGGCAAGTGGATTACCTGAGCCCAGGAGTTTGAGACCAGGCTGGACAACTTGGTGAGAACTTGTCTCTACAATATATAAAAATTAGCCAGGTGTAGTAGCACGCACCTGTAGCTCCAGCTCCTGGGAAGGCTGAGGTGGAAGGATTGCCTGAGCCCAGAAGGTTGATGCTGGGGTGGCCGTGAGCGTGCCACTGCACTCTAGCCTGGGCAACAGAGTGAGACTCTGACTCAAAAAAAAAAGAAAGGTAGATTGGGGTTGGATTATGGAGGGCACCAAATGGTAAATTTAAGGCACTGGGGAGCTTCCCAGGCAACCAGAGAAAAGAACAGGAGAGGCTCTTAGAAGAAGCCATATGAGGTAATAAGGCTCAGGCTGGAGCAGGGGCCGGGGAAAAGGGAAGGAAGGAATGAGAGGCATGAAGAAAGTATCTCCGAGATCAAGTGATGGGCAGGATAAGGGGCCGAGAAAAGCGGAGGTGTGGAGGCCAGGCCAAGGTTTCTGGCCTGAGAGTGTGGGAGAGCAACAGCCACAGGAAGGGAAGGAGGGGAGCCAGGAGGGGCTGGTTTGGCACGAGAGAAAGATGGGTGCAGTTTCTGAGGCGCAGCATTTAAGAAGACAGGTTCACCAGGCTGGGTGGCTCGCGCCTGTAATTCCAGCATTTTGGGAGGCCAGGGAGAGGTTTGCTCGAGTCTAGATGTCCGAGACAAGCCTGACGACATAGCGAGACCTGGTCTCTACAAAAAATTTGAAAAATTAGCTGTGCATGGTCGTGCGCACCTGTAGTCCCAGCTATTTGGGAGGCTGAGGCAGGAGGATTGCCTGAGCCCAGGAGTCCGAGGCTGTGGTGAGCCACGATTGTGCCACTGTATTCCAGCCTGGGTAACAGAGTGAGACCCCTGACTCAAAAAAAAAGAAAAAAAGAAAAGAAAAAGAGAAAACATGGTAGAAGAGTAAAGACGTTGGCAAGTCACTTATGTAGCCTAAACAACTTCACATTCTTTTAAATCCTCCATCTTTTATTTTTTATTTTTATTTTTTTGAGTTGGAGTCTCACTCTGTCGCCCAGGCTGGAGTGCAGTGGCACGCTCCTGGCCACCGCAGCCTCGACCTGCTGGGCTCTGGTGATCCTTCCGCCTCAGCCTTCCAAGTAGCCGGAACAGCAGGCGCATGCCACCACGCCCGGCTAGTTTTTGATTTATTGTAGAGACGAGGTCTGGCCAAGTTGCCCGGGTGGGTCTCAAACCCGCAGGCTCAGGCAATCCACTCGCTTCGGCTTCCCAAAGTGCTGGGATGACAGACTGAGTCACTGAACCCGGCAATCCTCCATCTTTTAAATCCATCGAGGAATCAGATTCAACTCAGAGAAAGTCGGAGCCTCCAGTTTCTGTCCAGATGCTCCCTAGGACCCAAATCAGCCTGGATCACAGACTTCATTCAGACTCACAAGACCTGAACTGTTACAATACCCTCCGATCCACCCCTGCAAGTTCAAGCTCTCTGCAACCATCTACTTTACACACCCGATCTGATGGGAGGGGCCCGAGTCAACGCTGTCAACGGCCCCCTACTGTCCTCAGGATAAGGCCCCATGGCTCCCTGCAGCTTCCAGAATAATGTCCAAGCGCGTCAGCCTCCGTGTTCCAGCCTAATCTTACTCTCCACGCTTATCTCCCATTACCTTTTGCCACCCTTGGCTCCACCCAGAATGAGTCACTCAAACCATGCGTCTCTCCATCTCTGCTGCTATTAACTCTCTCCTGTGACCACAACCGCCATCCCAAGTTCCCACCGCATGTTCTGTCTATTCTTTCAGAGCTTTGCCAAATGCTACCTCCTCCAGGAAGCATCCCCAGACTCCTCAGACAGACGGGGATCTTTCTGTCCTCCAATCTCCTTTATGGCGCCGTAAGTTCTCGTCTTATCTCACAGTTATTTATCTTCACGCATTAGCCTGACTCTACCAGATTATAAATTCGTTGAGGACAGATACAGTCCCTCAAAATCTGAGTGTGGGGCCTCACACCTGTAATCCCAGCAATTTGGGAGGCTGAGATGGAAGGATCACTTGAGGTCAGGAATTCAAGACCAGCCTGGGCAACATAGTGAGATCTCTTCTCTATAAAAAATAAAAATAAAAAATTAGCCAGGCATGGTGGTGCAGGCATCTGTAGTCCCAGTTACTTGAGAGGCTGAGGCAGAAGGACCACCTGAGCCCAGGAGTTCAAGGCTATGGTGAGCCATGGTGGCAAGTCTGGGCAACAGAGTGAGACCTTGAGTCAAAAAAAAAAAATGATATATGTCTTTCAGATTTTGGGGAAAAGGACTATATACCCTGGGAGTAAAGGGGGCAGAGAAGATGAGAAACATTCAACAAACACCTGACTTGAATTACAAACAGGTAAACTGAGGTTCAGAAGGGTGCCATCACTTGGCAACGTCAGACAGGTGGACCATGGCAGAGTCAAAACTCAAAGACCACATCTCTCTGCTTCCAGACCCTTCCTCTTTTCTGGGACAGAGCCTGTGATGGTTTATGGGAGATTTTCACGTGGTCAAGTATTTCCCTCCATACTCCTATTTGGGTGGTGGTGCCAATTTGTCCTTTTAAAAATGAGAAGGGCCGGGCGCACTTTGGGTGGCCGAGGCGAGAGGACTGCCTGAGCCTGCGGGTTCAAGACCAGCCTGGACAACTTGGCGAGACCTCATGTCTACAATAAAAATAAAAAAAATTAGCCGGGTGTGGTGGCACGCACCCGTAGTTCCAGCTACTTGAAAGGCTAAGGCCGAAGGATCGCCGGAGCCCAGCAGGTCGAGGCTGCGGTGGCCATGAGCATGCGTGCCACTGTACTCCAGTCGGGGCGACAGAGCCAGAGACTCTGACTCAAAAAAATGAAAAATCGAAATAAAATAAAAATGAGAAAGAGGAGGCTTGGAGGAGGAAGGAGACGTCCAATCCCACCTCTATCCAGCGGGAGAGTCTACACCCAAGCCCAGGCCTCCTGACACCTGAGTCTCTTCCCTGCTCCCTTGGGCTGAAGACCTGCCTGAGCTGGGGGCTGGGAGCACAGGCTTGTGGTGAGCTGCCTGCAGCTGCCAGCATCAAACATCTGCGTCAGCCGTGGGCCCATCACTGGATGCCGCTAAGAGACTCTGAGAAGGGGCAAGCGGTGGGGGCACTGGATCTCTCTGTAACCTGCCTGGGAGTGCAGGGAGGGCGGACAGAGTAGTAAACCTGAGCTGGTCGGGAGGAGCTGGGTTCTGACCCAAATGCCCCTGTGGAGCCCAGAGAAGGGCTGGGGTCCCCGAGGAAGGTGGGGGAGGGAAGTACCTTGTTCTAGAACCCAGAAAACCGTGGTGCTCCAAGTGGCAGGACCACGGCAGGGGCCTTTCTGTCCCAGGGAAGGAGTCCCCCAGGAGAGCAAAGCCCCACCTGAGGGCAGAATTCCCACAGCCCCCACTCCACAAGTGGACCAGTGGAATTTCCACACCGTGGGGGGGGGGGGGGGTGGGAGGACCTCAGGGACTCAGGGGGAAGACCCTCGGAGAAAGAAAGGGCGTGACCTCACGGTTATTGGGGGAATGGGCCCAACGTAAAGGAAGACTAATCCGGGAGGCTAGAACTCAACCCAGTCCTAAGTTCTAAGCCCTGGGCGAGGTGGGTTCCTTTGTGCCCTCCTGTCTTTGGTGAGTGATCTCGCCAGACTCCGGGTGGGTGGATTTCAGAACATAAAAGGGAAGAGAGAGAACTTGGAGAGGGGGAAAATGTTAGTGAACCATAAGCCAGGCTCGAAAAGGGGAAGGCTCACCCTCCCATGGGTATTGTCTGGCTGGTTTATAAAAGCCGCAATCGGCCAAGCATAGTGGCTCAGGCCTGTAATCCCAGCACTTTGGGAGGCCAAGGTGGGAGGACCATTTGAGTCCAGAAGTTTGAGACTAGCCTGGGCAACATAGTGAGATCTCGCCTCTACATTAAAAAAAAAAAAATTAGCCAGTGTCGGGGGGCATCTTGTAGTCCATCTATTCGGGAGGCTGAGATGGGAGGATCACCTGAGCCCCGGAGGTCGAGGCTGCGGTAAGCTGTGATCCAGCCCGAGTGACAAAGTGAGAATCTGACTTAAAAATGAAAACGCAGCTAGCACTGGGAGAGGGGGAGAGGTGGGTAAGAGCCGGAGAAGGAGAGCAGTATCCATCCCCCACAGCCTACCTGGAGGGTCTCTTGAACACAAACCCACACTCCCCTCACACTGCTCATTGCATCTAGGTTAAAAGTGCATCGGAACATGCAGCCTCAAGTCTGCTCTCTTAATCAAACTGTCATCGTGAGTAATAATTACACCCTGGGAAACAGCAGAGTGACTCAAAAAGCTGTCCCCTCCCCCTGGCAACCCCCTGCACGGCTTGGAGCTTTGCACAGTGTTAAGAAGCCCTGGAAGCGCGGCCATTTTCTCCTGCCTGTCAGCTCTCTGAATCCTTGAGATGACCACTCACACTCCAGGGGCCGATGGGCACCCGGAGACGGTCTCTTTGCTGGTTGAAGAGCGAACTGGACCTGGCTATTCCCAAAATACAGTACATTGGGTCGGGGGGGGAGCAGGCAGAGGTGAATACCGCTGTCTACCTGATGCATGTCTGTGAGACAGCGCCCGGAAGAGGCATCTTAGAAGATGGCCTCTATCCTCTGGAAAAATAAATAGGGCTTCCCTACCAGCTCAGAGACAGCCTTAAGTATAAAAATATAGGAAAGCCAGCGCTTATTGAATGCCTACTGTGTACCTGCTAGGGGACTGAATGTTTTAAGTACTTTGAGGCTATTATTAAGTTGGTGCATGAGACCATCTGGGATGTTCAAAGATAGAAATAGACCAGCTCGTTGGTAAGTGTCCGTGACACCTCCCCCATGCCCCAGACTCCCCATGGTGCACTAGCAGGGTGACCCCGGCACAGTGAGAGGCCTCTCCCATCCTGTTCAGGGTGCTGGCTGGTGTCCCCGGTGTTAGATGCGTGCTCAGGCTTCGGTGGTCATGAATATTCTGAACATCGCTCCAGTGTGCCGGGCCACCCCATCCTCACCAAAACCTGTCATCGTCTCCATCTCACAGATGGGCGGCCAGGGCTAAATGACTCGTCTGGGGTCACACAGGACTTGCCTGGAATCCAGTAGACTGACTCCAAGCCTGTGCTCTTGTGGGACAAAACAAATCGGTATCGCAGAGATAACACCTCTACACCCGCTCTTCCATCTTTACCCCAAAGCTACAAAAACCCGGATCCTCAGGCCAGCAGGACGCCGCTTCATGAGCGCATTGCCGGCCCAAGCACGCCGCAGCTGTGCGTCTGCTTCCGTGTGCCCGCCAGAGCCTCATTCACCTGGGAGGCCAAGGTCGCGTGGCCACAGACACATGGGGCCTGAGTGGGGAGAAAAGTAGGGACCGAGAGACCTACCCTGCGGAGTCCACCCCAAGTTAGCCTCGCTCCCCTGCAGGTCTACGCCCTCAGTTTTATTTGTCCTAGTAGTATTTGGGGCACACAGAGCTACTGTCATCACCATGGAGAGCTGAATGTCAAGGGACTTGGACTTTTCCCAGGGTCCTCTGCACAATGGGAAGGGTCGAGCCGATGCAGGTGGGAGCTGGGTTCCGTGAGGGATATACGATGCTGAGAAAGTTGCACACGAGCCCCTAAGAGCTCTAAGGTGGGCGCCGCTGAGTCGAGGATGAATTAGGTCCATGCTGGCTAGAGTGATGAGGAACAAGGCTGTCTACAAGGCCTGCTTGGTCCCCACACTGCACCTGCATTGACATTCACTAGATGTGGAATGCCTTTTCCCTTGGGAACTTGCAAGGGTTTGATAGCCATCTTGAGTGAACACTAGGTTAATCCCAGTGGCACGTGTCTTTTCTGCAGGACGCACCATAGCCTTGATTTTTACTGTAGAGACAAGGTCTGGTCGAGTTGCCCAGGCTGGTCTTGAACCCCTGCACTTGGGCAGTCCTCTCTCCTTGGCCTCCCAAAGTGCCAGGATGACAGGTTTGAGCTACCGTGCCCTGCCGAGGGGCCATTTTTAACCCAGCATTTCCCACAGAAGAAACACACTTTCCATTTCCTCTTTCTCTTAACAGATCCTTAACTCCCTCCAGTTCCCTTTCAGGAGGGCTCTTGTTTGTTTTTCCATTAGAGTAAAATCTGGTTCACAAGGCACTCTTACTTCACCTATCCCTGAGCGCTGTTTTTCGAATAAGAAACTCATTCAAGGCTGGGCACGGTGGCTCACGCCTGTAATCTCAGCACTTTGGGAGGCCAGGGCTGAAGGATTGCTTGAGCCCAGGAATGGTAATGTGGCAAGACCCCATCTGTATTTCTTTAAATGTATATATTTAAATATGCGTGTGTGAGTATACATATATACATTTACATAGAGAGAGAGAGACGGAAAGAAAGAGAGAGAGAAACTAATTTTAAAACCGGGAATCAAGGTAGCCAAATTTCATGGCACATTTGTCAGGATCAGGCGCGGCGCTAGGTGCTTTGCGTGGATTCTCTCCTTGAATTCATTCACATTTCCCTTCAGTTAATTCACTCTGAGCCCCTCCCTCTCTGCCTGCCATCCTCCAAGAAGAGACTGGCACATCTTCTCTCCTTGCCGGTCAGAGGGAGGGAGCTGAAAATGACTGCAGGCTGTCTCTCCCCGCCAGGGCTCACCCCTCTCTCCTACTGGAAGCAGAAACCCTCAGCGTGCGTTTCCCCTGAGACCTGGGAGAGCTTGATAGATGCAAGGGAAGTCAATGAGCCCCAAGCACGCTGAGGGTGCCGTTCTCTGTTCGCCCCCTGGGAAGCTGCCACGGGAATTAATATGCACCGCTTTTCCTCTGGCACCCGCTGGGCACCTGACACACAGTATCGCAGGTCCTCCAAGCCACTGAGACCAGATGATCTTCTTGTCCTCATTTCAGAAACAAGGGTTCTGTGGCTCAGAGAAGCTCCCTGGATTACATCGATGTGAAGCCTTTCGGGCTCTGAAGTCCAATGCCTTTCTAAGGGACCTTTCTGCTTCACTCATATAGATGAAAAAACTGACCAAGCGACTGACTTTTTAAAAAAGTAATAGGCTTGATACAATGGCTCACGCCTGTAATCCCAACACTTTGGGAGGCCGAGGCGGGAGGATTGCTTGGGCCCAGGAGTTCAAGACCAACCTGGGCAACATAGCAAGACCTCATCCCTACTAAAAAAAATCAGAAAATAAGCTGGGTGTGGTGGTGTGTACCTATAGTCCCAGCCACTCAGGAAGCTGAGGTGGATGGATCGCCCGAGCCCAGGAGGTTGGGCCTGCAGTGAGCTGTGATCATGCCACTGTACTCCAGCCTGGGTGACAGAGAGAGCGACTCTGACTCAATTTGTCTCCTAACCAGGGGGAATGGTTAGAAGACAAATATGCCCCAAGACTGTCCCCAGGGTACCCGGGCAGTTCCCAGTCTTTACTTCCCAGCATGGCACCAACCTTGGCTTTCTTCCAGAGCAGGCTTGCCGGAGAAACAGGACACCCAGGTAAATCTGAATTTCTGATCAACGGGGACCACTGTCTGAGTGTAAGTATGTCCCCAATACTCCATGGGACATACTTACTCTGGATAAAACATCCAGTGCTCATCTGACATTCAGATCGGAGTGTCCTGCGTTTTTATTCGCTAAATCGGGCAACCCCATCCTCCTGCCCGGCTCGGATCCCCAGGGTCGCTCCGACAGGCGTTGCCATGGCAGCCTGCGCAGGCTTCCCAAGGCCCCTCGGGCTGCCTCCCCTCACCTCTGCGTGTCCCCTCGCCCCCGCGCTCCCGGGCTGCTTTCTGCTTCCTGGATGCCTCCCCAGGCTTCCAGCCTCGGGCCTCTTGTACTTGCCTCCTTCTTCCCCTTCTTCCCCTGGGCTCCTTGTCCTGCTAATTCCTAGGGATCCTTCAGCTCTCCACTGAGTCACTTCTGCCAGGAAGCCCTCCAGGCCTCCTCCCACAGCCCTCCAGCGAAGGGACGGTGAGCCATCTGCACCTTCCAAGGGTGCGCTGACCCCCACCCCCATGCCGGACTGGCGAACGGAGACCATGACACACTTTCCTGGTGTCCTGACAGCTGGCACCTTTTGCTAGCCACAGGTCAGAAACCAGCAAGTGTGTGGTGACTGAATGAATGAATCAACGAATGAATGCAGACTGTCCCACCCGCGAACGGGACTCCTTCCTTCCTTCCACCTTTAGTCACTTTTTCATTGCTGCGTCCCTTCCAGCCCCCACCCCCAAGCAGTGGCGAAAGGCCGGGACTCAGTTCGGCCACAGCACTTGGGGTGAGCAGAGAGCACCCCACGTGGAAGGGCCTCCCGGCTTCTCCGCCCAGCTAGTCGTGCCACATGCGCTGCTCAGTGGGCCCGGGTCTGGCGCTCGCCCTGCCAGAAACTCTTCCCTCCTGGCTAACACCACCTCTGGGCACAACTTTCGGCTCTTGTCCTCCCACGAGCCCCTTCCGTGAACTGGCTTGGATTTCCCTGTCCGCTTTGGGTGCAGGGAGACGCCGGTGGCATCCGGAGAGGGGCTCGGGCAGGTGGCAGGGCTTGCGGAACGCCGGCACGTGAGCTGCCCCACGCCCACCACCCAGAGCTAAGCCCACGCACAGCCTGCCAGCGGGAGAAGGCAGCTCAGAACTTAACCCTTGAGCGGCAGTCAGACGCCAGTGCATGGCCCGTGTTAACTTTGTCCTCATCCCCACCACCCCCACCACACACACACACACACACACACACACACACACTCTCTCTCTCTCTCTCTCTCTCTCTCTCTCTTCCATGCTCTGTTCCCATGCAAAGCCCCGCTTGCTTCCAGCCAGGGCTAGACTCAGAAGATGCCCTCTCAGGGGCCAAGACTGGAATGCGGGAGGGGTGGCGGTTGGGGGGAGACGAAGCCCCCAGGGGGTGCTAAGGGCCAGGAAGAAAGCAGGGCAGGGGCAGGCAGAGGTCTGGGGCGGGAGCCGGAGTGGACTCTGGAAGCCCCCTCTGTGGCTCTCCAATCTGACCTTTAGGGGCACGGAGCCTAGCTGTGCCTCCGCCTCCCGGCCTCCCCGGGTCTGATTATGCCAAGACAGCCAACAGAAGAGGACCCTACCCTGTCATATTTACTCCGAAAATAGAACCCCTCTCCCCCCCACCCCGGAAGGCTAGCAAGCTCTGGGCGTGCAGGGCGCCCGACGCTCCGGCTCCGATCCCCTGGGTTTGAGCTCCTCTGGGAATTCCCAGTCCCGTCCAGGGGTCCAGGATCCTGGAATGACCACCCCCGCAACACACACAGCCCCCAAGCCCCTTCCACCCGGTCTGGCCTCCAACTTCTGCCCGCTGGGCGCTCTGCCCTGCCCTGCCCTGTCCCGCGGAGGGGACTCACCCAGGGAGCGCGGGCTCCGGCGACCGCTCCTGGGCCGGGCCAGGTGAGAGGCGGGGGCGGCGTGCAGGTGAGTCCCGGCCCCGGCAGGTACGGCGCGCGCCGATCCGGAGGCTGAGGCTGTGCTAGAGGGCTGACAGGTTCGAGTCCTTCCCTCCTCCCCTTCCTATGTTAACCACACCCCTGCCTCTCTCCTCCCCACTTCCTTAAAGGGTGGGGTGTGTTGTCTGTGCCCGAGGCTCCAGCCTCTTACCCTCAACTCTGAAACGGACGTCGCTGCCCGTTCGCCGGCAGTCTGGGGCCATCTCTGCTATCCCCAGGGCGCCAGTGGGCTCCCTGCGTGTCCACCCTGGTGGGTGGGGGACGCCCGATTCCCATCAGCCCTTCCCCCTCCGCCCACTCCACCTGCACCCTCTGGGAGGCCACGCTTCTCGGGATAGTTTCTCCTCCAGCGGGAGACTTACGGTCCCCTGCTCTCAGCACCTCTGTCCCGGTCTCTCCACTTGCCCAAGTGGCCCCAGCCCCTTTTCAGGACAAGGCAGAGCGGGTGGATACCACCAGGGTTTCAGCAGGACTGGGCTAGGACCCAGGAGCCTGCGCTGTGGCTGGGCAGGGTCAGAGGGCGGCACAGGAATGGTCAGAGGAGAACCAGGCAGCCTCTTCCTGGGCCCCGTCCCCACACGCGTCCCCACCCCCCCATGCCCAAAGAGGTGGGTCCCCCTCCTTGCTCAGGCCAGCAGCGCAGTGCCATTTGAGGCAGGCCCTGGGGGCACTTAGCAAGACGTCCCCTCCCTATCCCTGGGAAGCTTCCAGACTTTCCCCTGAGTGGGAGGAGGAGACCTGGACTTGGCATAAGCTCAAAAGCTGGGGTGCACTCAGCGTCGCCCGCACCCTCAAAGTCCCTTCCCACGCTTCTTTATTCTGAGTCCTCTGGGGTTGAGTCTGATTCCCAGGGCTGCCCGTTGCACAGTTCAAGGGGATGCCCTTCGCAACCCAGTCCCGAGAAGGGCGCCCCCTGGAGTTGTGCCGCGTCACGCTGCTCAGCCAAAAACGACAGCCAGGCACACAGGACCGATTGACGGCACTCCCTCACCCTCTACCCCTGAACTCAGGGGACCGGCTATCCCTGGAAAAGCCAGCCTTTGGGGAGCGCGTCTGAGCACCCACCACCATGCTTAGGAAGTGCTCAGCTGACATGATTGCATTGCATTCTTCCCATTTGATGAAAAGAAAATGGAGACTTAGAGTCATGAACAAAGCTAGAAGGTGGGTGCTTCTCAAAGCAAAACCGGTGGACTCTCTGTGACTTTTCCCTGGGTGCCACTCCGGGTCTACCGGAGATCAGAGTCTTTGAAGCTGGGATCCACCCGGCAGGGAGGTCACAACCCCTCTTGGGCGCTGGAAGCTTCTTCTACTAAAGCCAATCCCCCCACCCCAGTCCCGTCATCCTGTTTGCCAGCTTGTCATGCTCCTGTCACCGCCTTGTCACCTTCAAGGTCATACTGGTGGCTGCACAGTGGTCAGAAGGTGGCCAAGAGGGAGAGCTTGGCTGGGGCTTGGAGAGACAAGGCAAGTGGGACAGACTGAAGTTGTCAAGGCAGTTGTGGGGATGATGAGGTAACGGGTGACCAACCACACAACAGACATTGTCGGCGGGCATCGGGCAGTGGGAGGCCCTTCCGTATTCTTGCACTCGGGCAGTGAGGAGACCGAGGTCGAGTGGCATGAAGGTCAGACACTGGGGTGAGCTGTTGAGGGTCTGTGGGGGGTGGGGTGGGGGGAGGTAGCTTTGGCAACTTTAGAGCAAAGCCCATCCAGACTGCTTTAAGGAAAGGCACGTTTATGGCTGGGTGCGGTCATCCCAGCACTTTGGGAGGCCGAGGCATGAGGGTTGTCTGAGCTAGGGGGTTCGAGACCAGCCTGGGCAACTCGGTAAGACCTTGTCTCTACAATCAATCACGAAAACGAGCCGGGCCTGGTGGTATGCGTCTGTAGTTCCAGCTCCTTGGAAGGCTGAAGCGGAGGGATCGCCTGAGCCCAGCAGGTTGAGCCTGTGGTGGCCGGGAGTGTGCCACTCGCTCCAGCCTGGGCAACAAAAGTGAGACTCCTAAAAAAAAAAAAAAAAAAAAAAAAAAAAAAAAGAAGCAAAAAAAAGGCACGTTTGTGTGTGCTTCCCCTGTGTGGCCACACGTATGAACTACAGTCTCATCTCGCCAGAACCAATTCTTTCCGAGATTCAGGGTCCAGAGGCTGCTGAATTCTTCAGCACTCTTACGGAAGCTCCAAAAACTACCTCCTAGAATCACAGCATCATATGTCTTTAAACGAAAGAGACGTTGAGAAACTCCCTGAGGCGACCAACTCTGCCTTCAGGTCTTCTTGGGTTCTGTCTAGTGTAGCTCACGAGGGGCTAAGGTGACAGGGTCACATATTTCTTCCTGTTGCCTGCCTTTCAAAAAACCTGTCAGAAACGCCTTCAGGAGGCCTAGAATTCCATAAATTTTCTAAAAGACACTACCCATGGCTCATGGCTGGTCGTGATAATGACCTGTCCTGTGGGAAAAAGACTGAGCACGGGTCCTTTCCAACTGCTGGACTTTCCCTTACCCCAGACTCAGGTCTGCAACCCTGTGCCCTCTGGCTTCCCCAAAAGATTCCCTTCCAGACTTCACCATGACAGCCAACAACTGGAGAGTCACCTTTGACTCCCCTTTTCCCTTGTTACCCCACAGCCATGCTATCCTAAATCCTGGTCCCCCTCTCAGGCATCTTTCCTTTTTATGGGGGGTTGAGTCGGAGTCTCACTCGGTCGCCCAGACTGGAGGGCGGCGGCCGCTCCCGGCCACCGCAGCCTCGACCTGCCGGCTCCAGCGATCCTTCTGCCTCAGCCTTCCGAGCAGCTGGAACTACAGGCGCGCGCTACCACGCCCGGCTGATTTTTGATTTATTGTAGAGACGAGGTCTCAGCAAGTTGCCCGGGCGGGTCTCAAACCCGAGGGCTCAGGCAATCCGCTCGCCTCGGCCTCCCATAGTGCTGGGATGACAGGCTGAGCCCCCGAGCCCGGCTGCCTCTTTCCTATTGATGACCTTCTTTGTAGACAGACTCGTTGTCCCACTCTAGGCCAGGTGTGTGCTCTCTCTCTGTCTCTGTCTGTCTCTCTTCCTCTCTCTCTCTCTCTCCCCGCCCCTCACTGCAACCTTACTCCTGGTCTCAAGCGATCCTCCCTCCTCAGCTTCTCGAGTAACTGGGACTATAGGTACGTGCTTCTACACCTGGCTCATTTTTTTTATAGAGACAGAGTCTTGCTTTGCTGTTTCCCAGGATGGTCTCAAACTCGGAACCTCAAGCAATCCTCCCGCCTTGGCCTCCCAAAGCGCTGGAGTTACAGATGTGAGCCGCTGCATCCGGCCAGGTTCTCTCTGTCTTATGTTTGGACTCTTGTGAAAAGGATCCCACACCCCCATTCTGGAACTAGTTGGAACTTGAGTTCTTGGAAGTGGTCCGAGCTTGTGATTAACTTTTGGGATGGCATATGAAATCAGAGGAATACATAAGATTGTCTAGGGCAGCCAGGTGTGGTGGCTCACGCCTATAATCCCAGCACTTTGGGAGGCCAAGGTGTGTGGACTGCCTGAGCCTATGGGTTAGAGACCAGCCTGAGCAACTTGGGGAGACCTCACCTCTACAGTAAATAAAAAATTAGCTGGGCATGGTAGCGCGTGCCTGTAGTTCTGGCTACTTGGAGGGCTGAGGCAGAAGGATCGCCTGAGCCCAGCAAGTCGAGGCTGTGGTAGCCGGGAGCGGCTGTGGTGGCCTGGGCGATAGAGTGAGACTCTGACTCAGGAAAAAAAAAAAAAGGATAGTCTAGGGCAAGAGTCAGAAGGAGCAGAGGTCTTAAAGTCAGGATCTTACCAGGAACAAATAAATGAAGAGGCAAAATTCAAGCGAGGAGGGCTGACGAGAATGCTGGAAGTGAAGAGACAAAGGCAGCATGTGCTGGTCACTCTTAAAAAGCCACCTGTTGCACGCCTGTAGTTCCAGCTACTCAGAAGGCTGAGGCGGAAGGATCGCCGGAGCCCAGCAGGTCGAGGCTGCGGTGGCCGGGAGCGGCCACTGCACTCCAGTCTGGGTGACAGAGTGAGACTCCAACTCAAAAAAAAAAAAAGCCACCTGTCGAGGGGGGTGGAAATGGGAGTGGTGGTGGCGGCGGGGTCGTCGATTGAAAGAGGGCCATTGTGTCATCGCTTAAGATGGCAGCCAGTGGAGTGGGTTTAAACGCACACGGGAAGGATCCAGTCAAGAGGAAAGAGGCTGTGGTTTGGGCTAGGGAACCCATCTCTCTGCGTCTGTATGTCCTAACCTAGGGAAGTCGAAGAGTAAGAAAGTATCTTGTGCTCTACCATTTCACAGGGTATTGTGGAGCCCAAATTAAGCAATAGGCGCAAAAATGCTGTAAAAATGCTCTGGCTGCTATTTTTAGAAATGGTAGAAATAGGCCAGACGCAGTGGCTCAAGCCTGTAATCCCAGCACTTTGGGAGGCCGAAGCAAATGGATTGCCTGAGCTCACGGGTTCGAGACCAGTCTGGGCAACCTGAGACCTCGTATCTAAAATAAATCAAAAATTAGCCGGGCACTAGCCAGGCTCGGTGACTCAGCCTGTAATCCCGTGTCTTTGGGAGGCTAAGGTGAGTGGATTGCCTGAGCCCACGAGTTCAAAACCCACCTGGGCAACTTGGCAAGACCTCATCTCTACAATAAATCAAAAAATGAGCCGAGCATGGTATCGCGCGCCAGTAGTTCCAGCTACTCGGAAGGCTGAGGCGGAAGGATCGCCGGAGACCAGTAGGTCGAGGCTGCGGTGGCCTGGAGCGGCCACTGCACTCCAGTCTGGGCGACAGAGTGAGACTCCAACTCAAAAAAAAAAAATTAGCCGGGCACTACTGCGCCTGTAGCTCCAGCTACTTGGAAGGCTAAGGCCGAAGGATTGCCGGAACCCAGCAGGTTGACGCTGGGGTGGCCATGAGTGTGCCACTGCACTCCAGCCTGGGCGACAGAGTGAGACTCCAACTCAAAAATAAATAAATAAATAATACAAAAAAATTTGAAAAATCAGCTGGGTGTAGTGGGGTATGCCTGTAGTCCCACCTACTCAGGAGGCTGAGGTAGAAGGATCGTCTCAGCCCAGGAGGTCGAGGCTGTCGTGAGCCATGATCATGCCACTGCATTCCCGCCTGACTCAAAAAACAAACAAACAACAACAACAACAAAACCCCATCACTTGCAGGGTTGTGGTTCTATGTAACTTGGGTCTCTCCATTGTGGATGATGGAATTTAAATTACATAAAGTAAATGTACCATTACACAGAATAAATTTTATTTGAAAAGCAGTATGGGTGTAAGTTTTCCAACAAAAGAAAAATGGATACAGAAAAAACTTGTGGGCACAAGGACAAAAGACTTGAAGTTGACTGGGCTCAGTGGCTCAGCCTGTCATCCCAGCACCTTGGGAGGCCAAGGTGAGTGGATTGCCTGAGCCCATGGGTTCGAGACCAGCCCAGGCAACTTGGCAAGACCTCGTCTCTACAATAAAATAAAATAAAATAAAATAAAATAAAATAAAATAAAATAAAATAGCTGGGCATGGTAGCATGCTCTTGTAGTTCCAGCTACTTGGAAGACTGAGGCGGGAGGATTGCTGAAGCCCAGCAGGTCGACTCTGGGGTGGCTGTGAACGTGCATGCCACTGCATTACAGCCTGGGCGAAGGAGTGAGACTCCAACTCAAAAAAAAAAAAAAAAATACTTGAAGTCCAGCCCAGCGTGGCGATTCATACCTGTAGTCCTAGCTATTTGGAAGGCTGAGGTAAGAGGATCACTTGAGTCCAGGAGTTTGAAGCTGCAGTGAGCTATGATAATGCCAGTGTACTCCAGTCTGTGTGACAGAGCAAAACCCTGCTGCACCCCCCCAAAAAAGAATAGAAGTCCTTCATCACCAAGGGATGTCTATCTCTAGCCAGGTATCCTTAAGTTTACTAAATTGGTCACAGTTGAGGCCAAAATAAAGAACTCAAAACTATGCTCTCAACTTGAAAAGAACCCTCTATTCTACCCGTGAAAGTACTGCTGGTGTCCCCCAGTATTGATTTCCCTTTTTTCAGATCCCTGGTTTTTAGCCACTTACAGGCTGCCGAAAGTAAGTAGACTACGTTTCCCAGTGTCCCTTGCAGGCTTGACCATGTGATTGATTTCTGGGCAGGGGTTGGTGAGTAGAAGCCATGCCTGTAACCTCGTGATCTAACCTTTCAAGGGAATGGGCCCATCCTCCAATATTTTCCACCTCTACCTGACAACGAAAAACTGGAGCAGATCCTGGTGTACGAGACCAAGAATTTGGGTCCCTGATGGTATCCAGCCACCATGCTCACCCCAAACACAGTCTGGACCTAGTTGAACTTTTACACTGGAGACTAAGAAATTCAAGTCATGACCATTGCTTTGCTAAACTACATCTGGTCATGTGTTTTTAAAGTTATGGTCAGGCCATGTTTTCTTAAGCTTTGGCCCAGTCCCTACTTTGGGTAGGTGAATCTCCTCTCTCTCTCTCCCTCTCTAATGTACTTTCTAAATAAACTATATTTTCTAATCTAAAAAAAAAGAAAGAAATTCAAGTCGTTCAGATTACTGCATTTTGACATTTCTGTTACCATAGCCTGCCGGGCATCTGTGATATTGTGATATAATAAGAAATACACATTTGTTCTCTGACCTCGGACTCTCCAGGGCAAGAATGTCTTTTGTATGCCAATGGTGACTGGCAACTGCGGCCCCTAGACTGCCTGAAGGTGGGGCCTGGCCACCAGAGAGACCAGGCAGGATGTGAAGATTAGAACTTTCAGTCTTATCCAAAGGTCTGAAGCTTGAGTCGATCACCAGTGGCTAATAATGACATCAATCTTGCCTGCATAAGGAAGCTTCCCTAAAAACCCAAAAGAACAGGGTTTGGAACTTTCAGAAACTTGAACCTGGGGAGGTTCGTGGAGGGTGGCATGCCCAGAGAGGGCAGGAAGCTCTATGCCCCTCCTCCCACCCCTGTGGTCCGGCTGTGGTGGTCTTTGTACTAAGTGAGTAAAAGTAAATGAAGTGTTTCCCTGAGCTCTGTGAGCCACTCTAGCAAATTAATCAAACCTGAGGAGGTGGTCATGGAAACCCTCACTTTGTGGTCAGCTCGGCAGAAGCACAGGTTGACCAGGCATGGTGCCTGACACCAGTAATCCCACAATGTGGGAGGCTGAGACAGGAGGATCACCTGAGCCCAGGAGTTCAAGACTAACCTAGGCAACATAGTGAGACCCTGTCTCTACAAAAGATTTAAAGCATTAGGCCTGGAGGAACATGCTTCGGGAGGCTGAGGCTGGAGCATTGCTTGAGCCCAGGAGGTTGAGGTTGCAGTGAGCCTTGATCCTGCCAGAGACTCTGACTTAAAAAAAAAAACAAAAAAACCTGGTGTGGTGGCTCCTGCCTGTAATCCCAGCACTTTGGGAGGCAAAGGGGAGAGGATTATTTGAGCCCACCGGGGTTGAGACCAGCCTGAGCACCATGGCAAGACCTTGTCTCTATTATAAAATCAAAAAATGAGCTGGGCGTGGTGGTGCACGCCTGTAGCTCCAGCTACTTGGAGGCTGAAGCGGAGGAATCACCTGAGCCCAGCAGGTTGAGGTGTGATGGCCGTGAATGTACTACTGCACTTTAGCCTGGGTGACAGAGTGAGACTCCGACTCAAAAAGTAAAAAAATAAGCAGAAACAGCAGCCTCAGCACAGGTCACAATCTGGGACTTGCACCTGGCCTCTGAAGGTGGCAGTCTTGTGGGACTGATCCCTCAATCTGTGGGATCTGATGCTGTCTCCAGGTAGATAGTATCTGAATTATCCAGGTAGACGATAGTTGCTGGAGAATCCATCTTCGATGGGAACTCCCACACATGTGTCAGACGAGAGGGTTGAGTGGTGTCTGAGAGTAGAGAGAAAAAACAATGTTTATATTTCCTTCATAGCATCCCAACTAATAGACATTTAGCCTACTTTATCATCCATATATCATTTAGCCTATTTTATTTTAGATGCGAGTTAAGGCAGACCCTCAATTCCTCGTCTATCAAATGGGATTGACTTAATTTACGGGCGGTTGGAAGGACTGGAAGTAATACATGGATATTTCCCTGCTAAAGTGCTATAGATCATAGCTGACCATTCATGGATGTTAAGCCCTGTTGTGACTTTGGAAAACTAGTGATTGCTTTAAAGTGTCCCACCTCCTCCATTAAAAAAATATGTGGAGGGGAGGCATGAACTCAAAATAGCCACATCAATGACTTCAGCTGACTGATGGGTTTATGTGGGCTAATCACGCTGTTCTCTCTAAAACATTGAGTGCCTTTGAGAATGTTCACCCCGATGAAGTGAAAATCGATGCACAAAATAAGCCCTTTCCACGGAGGGAAAGCAAGGGGGAAGCTCCTGGAAAGAATCCAACGTGAATCTTCTTGGGAAAAATAAAGATGTATTTAAGCCTCTGAGAGATGGAGGTGTGTCCCCCAAGAGAAAGGGCAGGATGGAAAATGCAGAGTGCTTTCTGTTTTGCCAGTAAGGAACTATAGGCAGAGAGAGCCTGGGCCCCAGGGGCCGGCAGGGATTGGGCACACCCTGCAGGTGCTCTTAGAGTGAGCAGTCGTCTAGAGGAAGTGTCTGCCCTGCTGCCCTGCCCACTCTAAGTTAACTCCTTAGCTTCTGTGACTGGTCTTCTTGGCTCTAGGTCTCCTATCCCCAGCAGTGAACAGGTTCATCTGGTCCTCCAGCCCCCCTGGGTAAGCTCTGAAGCAAGGGAGTGACTGTGCAAACCATATCTTGTTGACTTGGACAATTCTAACTAGAGTGGCTCTCTGGCCCCAGCCCACAACGCACTGGCCCCGTCAGCTGGGAAGTGGAGGCAGATTGCTGCAGACAGATGCATCGTTAGGAGCAAGGAGGACCTCTAGAAAGGAAGGACAAACAAAAAAGGCCTGGGCATATGCAAGGGCCCTCAAAACACAGCCGTCTGTGGCCATTTACAGGACAAAGATGAACAACCCTGTACTCTCTGTTAACACCTGGGGGTATCGCTTTATTACCTGGCACGGAATAGCTAATATTGTCTGTTTCATGGAGTACGTTTATATTCAATTTTGCATCTTTTATTTTAGAGGAAAAAAATAGCACATGCTGTATTTCAGAAATATTCCTATCCAAAATATTTGCAGTAAAATAATTGGGTGCTTAAATATGGATTTCAGGATGGTGGAAAATCAGCTTTGTATTTTGCCAGTTGCCAAGTCGCCTGTCTGTTCCAGAGCCCTCTACCATTCCACTACCTCTGTAATAAACAGCAGCCACGTGTAACGTCCACGTGGATGATCTGAACGAGGGGTCAAATTCCCAAATGCTCACAGGGGCCAGTCAGGGAATGTGAGGGAAGCTGATTGGATAGGAACTGTGGTAAACGGGAGAACAAATGTCCCCGCCTACAGGGACGGCTGCTGTTCAACTCAAAAGTCCATTGCCATGCAGGAAAGGACTCATAGTGTAGCCAGATCTTCCTTTTTTATTTTTTATTTTGAGTCAGAGTCTCACTCCAACGCCCAGGCTGGAGTGTAGTGGCATACTCACGGCCAATGTAGCCATGACCTGCTGGGCTCAGGCGAGCCTTCCACCTCAGCCTTCCAAGTAGCTGGAAGTACAGGCGTGTGCTATGACGCCTGGCTTATTTTTTGATTTATTGTAGAGACAAGGTCTTACAAAGTTGCCCAGGATGGTCTCAAACCCCTGAGCTCAGGCAATCCTCTCGCCTAGGCCTCCCAAAGTGCTGGAATTACAGGCTTGAGCCACTGCATCCAGCCTAGATCTTCCATTTGTTTTTTTTTTAATTGTAGAGACAAGGTCTTGCCAAGTTACCCAGGCTGGTCTCGAACTCACGGGCTCAGGTAATTCACTCATCTTGGCCTCCCAAAGTGCTGGGATTACAGGCTGAGCCACCGAGCCCAGCCTCCTTTTTTAAAAAGCAAAGGTAGACAGTGAACTATCTGCAGAGGAAATTAAGCAAACAATTTCATTTATAATAGCATCAAAAAGAATAAAATACTTGTGAGTAAACTTAACCAAGGGAACGGAACACTTGTACACGGAAAAATACAGGCCAGGTGCAGTGGCTCACAACTGTAATTCTGATACAGAGATCCACTATTGTCTGTCCAAATTGCCACAGTCCCTAGAGGAGGGCCTGGCAAGGGTCAAAGCACTCCTGCACGCACCCACATTCCTGAGAGTTAAGGAAAGACCACTTCCCCTTTTCGCCTGTGCACTCCCAGTAAGTAGCTTCGGGGAACACTTAACTTCCCTGCAGACTGTGCTCAATTAACCGAGAGGTGTGAATTCCCATTTATTCCCTTTTCTTAGTAGTCACAGGTTTGAATAATAGAGTATCAAGGTAATCGTTAGTCTTATACGACTCTGGCGTGTAACAACACGTGACAACGTATGACGTCTTCGGTCCTGTTGACTCCCTTTACTCCACTGCAAGCTGGGTGTTACTGATAAAAGCTGTGAGATACCTCCAGTAACTGGCACCAGGACATGTGGACTGGAAACGTCATTATTGACAAAATGTGGCTGTGGTTTCAGTTCTGAACGATGCTCTTCTAGTCACTTAGTCAGTGTAGAGGCGCCAACTACCCTGAACTTAGGAAGGCGGACTCAAACTCGAAGGGCGAGGAGGGCCATCTTGGAAAGGCCGGGACCCGGCTCTGCTCCCTGGGCTCGAATTCAGAAATAAACGTTTTTCTACTAGTTTTTCTGCCTCTCTATTTACGGTGTTGAGGGTAGCTGCTGAGCATTACCTGGACCATCATATTCTGGCGACTGCGGCCGGACTTTGGTCAATGGGATCTTCTGATAGAGACGTCCTAGCAGCTGCCAGAGCCACTTTGTGCTCCGGGGACTCTCTGGGAAGGAGTCCCGCCAACCAGGACCAGCCCTTGATGAACTGGGAAGAAAGAGGCCCTGCCAGGTGCCCGAGCTTGTAGAGCGGACGCACGTATTTGGTAAGCCACCTTGAACGTGCGCAGGGGTGTAGGGGAAGCTTTCTCACTTGGGCTCTCTGGGACCACTCTGTAGGCACCAGAAGACCACTGAATCGACCTGTTAAGAGCTTTTGCTGGGATATCCTTCTGTCTGTATTTGAATTTGCTAAGAAAGCCGGCTGGTTTGTTATACTTTGTTTGAGGGGACATGTCATAATTTTAAAAACCTGATTGGCACGCTTTTCTTTTATGTCGGTTTATGTTTTCCTGAGTGTTCCTGTCTCCTTTTGCGTAGTATTTATGTAGGCAGTAAAAAACCCCAGGAGAATAGGGAACGCCACCTTTATGAACTCAGACTCTGGTCTGGGTTGAAGATGAGAGACACTCTCCCCTTTGGTCTGCGCAAACGACTCCCTTAGGTGACTGAGGGACTTGCGAAGGGGTCAAGGACCAGCCCCCATGACGTGTAAGGGCCTCATAGGGACCTCTCCATTGAAGGACTCTGCGGGCTCTGCAAAGCCCCGGGTTTGATCGAATGTTCAGCGGATCTGAATTCACACCAGATCCTGGAAACTCGGAGGGTTGGGAAGGGTCCAAGATACAGACTGCCTGGAGGCTGAAAAGGGTCCCCAGTGCTCCTGAGGGCAGGACTGTCCCATTGGGGGGACGCATATAAGGGCTGGTCACCTGGCGCCCTGAGGTCCCTTGAGTGCTCTCAGTATCCGAGGGAAAGAGGCAGGGGCATGATGGGTGGTGTCACCGCCAACAGGTGTTCCCTCACGTTTTGACCCAGAACGCCTAGTGCTGTCCGGAGGTAGAAATCACTTGCCAGTTCCACCTCATGTCCACGCTATTCTCAAACGTAGGCCTACTCTGTCTGGCTTCTTACATCTTGTTTCTCCCCACCTATCAACACTGTTAAAATCCCCATCTTCAAATTAGCCGGGCGTGGTGGCACATGCCTGTAGCTCCAGCTACTTGGAAGGTTGAGGCGGAAGGATTGCCTGAG
>NW_006950481.1:13078-15533 GCF_000164805.1 Carlito syrichta | reverse complement strand
CCCAAAAAAAAAAAAAAAAAAAAGTTGGGCATGGTGGCTCAGCTTGTAATCCCAACACTTTGGGAGGCTGAGGCAAGAGGATTGCCTGAGCCTGGGGGTTTGAGACCAGCCTGGGCGACTTGGTGAGACCTCGTCTCTACGATAAATCACAAAAACTAGCCAGTCATGGTGGCGTGCATCTGTAGTTCCAGCCACTTGAAAGGCTGAGGCGGAAAGATCGCCTGAGTCCGGCAGGTTGAGGCTGCGGTGGTGGCGAGCATGCCACTGCACCCCAGCCTGGGTGATGGAGTGAGACTCTGACTCAAAAAAAAAAAAAAAAAATCCCCATCTTGTTGTCAAAGATGTGCAAAAGATGCCTGCTATATATGTGAAAAGCTATTGGTTATCTTGAATTCTTTCCTGAAACTGCCCCTCCTTTAGCCTGCGTTCTCCTTCATGGGTTCCAAGGAGGAGTCCATTCTAATCCACCGGTGAAAAGCATAGAAATCTCACTATATGCTACTTTGCCTTTTGTCAACTCAGTGTAAGTTGATGCTATCTTTGGAGGAAATAATTTTGCAATCTTATGTAATCATCCTCTGGCAACTAGTAGACTCTTCTTGTTTTCAAATGCTAGCGGCCAGCTTACTTCAAAATAAGTTTTTTCTAAAGGCTTAAGTCTTGCCTGAGATTGTGATCAACTGTTTGTCCTTGTAAAACTATTTAAAAGGTTTCTCAGAAGTGTGTAGTATATTTTGTTTTTTGAGTTGGAGTCTCACTCTCGTCGCCCAGGCTGTAGTGCGGTGGCACACTCACGGCCACTGTAGCCTTGACCTGCTGGGCTTAGGTGATCCTTTCAACTCAGCCTTCCAAGTAGCTGGAACTACAGACACATGCCACCATGCCCGGTTAGTTTTTGTGATTTATTGTAAAGACGAAGTCTCACCAAGTCACCCAGGCTGGCCTCGAACCCCTGGGCTCAGGCAATCCTCTCGCCTCAGCCTCCTGAAGTGCTGGGATGACAGGCTGAACCATCGCGCCCAGCCAGAAGTGTGTAGTATTTTCAAACCCCTATTTTAAAATTTAATGCTAGATAACACCACTGCTTGTATTGTAAGGTTTTCTTTATGATTTTATGTCTGCAAACAAATTGGATTCAGTCAGGCTTTACATACTCAAATAAAGAAGAAAAGGGACGACACACTTAGGGACCCTCTGTTATCTCAGGTGCTGTCTTCCTGCTCTCACTGGGGTACCTTGGGCAGAGGGGAGGAGAAGAGTCAGCCTCAGGGACCCCCTGTTAATTCTACCCAGGCTGACCCCTCTCCACCTTGGAAGCCCGTGTGTCCTGTGCTTCCAAAGGAACTCAGCCCTGTGGGCCCCACACGCAGTGGAACTGCGTCCACTCTCCTCCTCTCCATTACGGGAGGTTGCAAATGAAGAAACAGGAATTATAGAGGTTTGTGTCCTTTTTTCTGTACAAACCTGGCATGATGCCAGCTAAGATCAGGAAGCTTCTCGGGAAATTCCTCTCAAATGTTAAAAGGAATTTCAAACTCTAACCCTCACCTTTGATCTAACTTGGGGGATGTTAATGCTATTTTCTCTACCTGCTGCACCCCAGTGGAGAAAGAGCGCATTTTTTTTTTTTTTTGAGTCGGAGTCTCACTGTCACCCAGACTGGAGTGCAGTGGCAGCTCCCGGCCACCGCAGCCTCGCCTGCTGGGCTCCGGTGATCCTTCCGCCTCAGCCTTCCGAGTAGCTGGAACTACAGATGCGCGCTACCACGCCCGGCTAATTTTTTTGGGGATTTATTGTAGAGATGAGGTCTCGCCAAGTTGCCCAGGCGGGTCTCGAACCCACAGGCTCAGCCAATCCACTCACCTCAGCCTCCCAAAGCGCTGGGATTACAGGCTGAGCCACCGAGCCCGGCAAGAGCGCATTTTTAAGGCAGTTCAGACACACGCTGACATAATGGTTAAACAACAACCAGACAGGTATGTAATTGGGCAGTAGCTGTCCCTAACACTGATCCCCAACGTAATTGTCAACAGGGAGGGGCCATTATGGCAAGAAGTAATCACATGTTTGCGTGCGTCAAGGAAGGCCTAAGAAATGTATGGTCAAACCTGTTAATTATGCCAAGGTCAAGAAAATCATGCAGGGTCCAGATAAAAATCCTGCTCTTTTTCCAGAAAAGGCTAGTTAAACTATTAAAGAAACATACAAATCTAGACATTAATACACCGGAAGGGCAAATCTTTCTAGGAAATTTTTATCAGCCAATCTGCTCCAGATATCCAGAAAAGGCTTCAAAAGCTAAAGTTAAAAGCACAAACACAAAGCCTCCAATTAACAGGCGCCGGACTCGGTGGCTCAGCCTATAATCCCGTGCCTTTGGGAGGCTGAGGTGAGTGGATTGCCTGAGCCCGCAGGTTCGAGACCCGCCTGGGTAGGCGAGACCTCATCTCTACAC
>NW_006950481.1:10968-12877 GCF_000164805.1 Carlito syrichta | reverse complement strand
ACAGCAGGAGCGCAGCAGGTCGAGGCTGTGGTGGCTGGGAGCGGCCACTGCACTCCAGTCTGGGTGATGGAGTGAGACTCCAACTCAAAAAAAAAAAAAAAAATAGAGGAGGCATTTAAAGTTTTCAACAACTGAAGGAAAAAAAAAAGAGAGAGAAAGGCTCCAGGATGAGCACCAGCAAGACAAAAAGCGGACAAACCTATTGGCAGTTGCCATTAATGGCAAAGCTTCAGCCACCCAACAGAGACCCTGTAAGAATGGACCTGCTAAGGGGGATGGTATTTGTTGCTATGAGTGCAGTCAATCCGGGCACGTAAAGCACAATGTCCTCGAAGGCCTAAGCCCCTAGGGCCTTGTCTGACAGGTGGACAAGAAGACCACTGGAAGAGCCGCTGGGGCCTCTCCTGGAGGGGAGGGGAAACACCAGTTCCGTCATCGTGGCCAATGACGGCTGGGGCCCGAGGACCACGGCCCAACCCAGCGCTCTGTTTGCCATCACCCCAGAGGATCCCTGGGTCTGTATGGATGTGGCTGGGGCCCAAATTAATTTCTTAACCAATACTGAGGCTGAGTTTTCAGCCCTTGTGCTCGAACCTTTCTCTCCTGATACCCGCTCCCTAGTGGGAACTGGGGGTGTTCCAAGAGTTAGACATTTCACCTATTCGCTCTCTCTTTTTTTCTTTTTACGCCAACTGTTTTATTTGAAAGTCTGATTAGTGATTTAACATCAGGGTTTTCTTGCACAGATAACTGATGAAGCCTAGAGTTGCCACCACACCTGCTTTTCACCTATTCTCTAATCAAAAGTCACTAAGAGGTTCATTCAAATTATGAATGTAAAAAGTTATCTACAAAAAGGAGAAAAAAGAAAGAAGCCAGAAAGCAAAGATGTAAAAAAAAAATGTTGGTATAAAAATGTTTTTGGTGAGAAAAAATATAAAGGAAAGAAGATAATTTTGTATAGGAAAGGAACTTTTATAGTAAATTTTTGACCTACAATAGAGTAAATAATTATTTAGAAAACAGGAAAGAATAGGGCAAAAAATAAAGGGGTCAAGCATGTTGAAAAATGGTATGTGTACACTGAAGAATGGTATATGAAAGCATTATGGAAAGAAATATATGAAAGGAAATCTATGACAATCAAATTTACAAAAATATTAGTTATGTCTATAAATCAATATCAATTACTGATGTTAGGCCAAAACACAATTATGTTAAAGTAACAGTTTTTTTCTTTTCCATCAATCTTTAATAAGTAGTTATAGTTTATATCTATATTTCCTTTATTTTAAAGATGTGGGGTATAATTCAGGGTTAGGTATACAAATGTTCATTATTCAGGTATCCCTGTTGAGGAGATGTGCCCCTCCCTCCCCTGGCAGTTTCCCTCAACTGCCAATCCCACCCTCCCTCCCCTGGCAGTTTCCCACTACTGCCAATCTCTTTCTTACAGTATTATGATAATTGTTCAAGGCCCGTTTATGAGTAAGAACATATGGTACTCTGTTCTTTGTTTCTGTGATAGATCACTGAGTATGATACACTCTAAATCCATCCAAGTTGCTGCAAAGTCCTTATGTTTGTCCTTCTTTATGGCTGCATGATATTCCACTGTGAATATATACCATATATTTTTTAACCAGTCCAGCTTCGATGGGCAGCATGGTTGGTTCCATGTTTTTGCTGTTGTGAATAGAACTACAACAAATATGCGTGTGCAGGTATCTTTTTGGTAGAAAGATCTGAGTTCCTCTGGGTATATTCCCAATAGGGGAATTGCTGGTAGTTTGCATTCCCACTAGCAGTGTAGAAGCATTCCTTTTTCTCCATATCCTCACCAGCATCTGTTGTTGTTTGTTTTATTAATGATGGCCATTCTTACTGGGGTTAGGTGGTATCTCAACGG
>NW_006950481.1:2296-10634 GCF_000164805.1 Carlito syrichta | reverse complement strand
CTCAGGCAATCCACTCACCTCAGCCTCCCAAGGCGTGGGGTTACAGGCTGAGCCACCGAGCCCGGCTACTGTAATACCTTTTATACTTAAGTTGTAGTAAACATATCTTTAAATTAAAGCTGCTAAAGGTTTATGCCCGATTAATCACACATATAGTCAAGTTGGCTGAAATCCAAAAAGTGTCCTTCAATGCAAATTGCCAACACCTTTAAAATCTTTCAAAATTGGGCAACAGCTTCAGGCCCCCTCCCA
The DNA here is from genome assembly GCF_000164805.1 of Carlito syrichta. Lineage (NCBI taxonomy): Eukaryota > Metazoa > Chordata > Mammalia > Primates > Tarsiidae > Carlito > Carlito syrichta. The sequence goes on along the minus strand of NW_006950481.1, from coordinate 10,382 downwards.
CTTTGAGAGCTTTTCTTTTCTGTCCCCTTAATTAACCCTGCTTTAAAAAAAAACCCTTTCAAAACTTTTTTTTTTTTGAGTCAGAGTCTCACTCTTGTCACCCAAGTTGGAGGGCGGCGGCACGCTCCGGGCCTCTGCAGCCTCGACCTGCTGGACTCAGGTGATCCTTCCGCCTCAGCCTTCCAAGGAGCCAGAACTACAGGCGTGCATCACCATGCCCAGCTAAGTTTCTGATTGATTGTAGAGATGAGGTCTCACCAAGTTGCCCAGGCTGGTCTCCAACTCCTGGGCTCCGGCAATCCTCTCGCTTCAGTCTCCCAAAGTGCTAGTTTGACAGACTGAGCCACCGCGCCCAGTCCAAAGCTCTTATTCAAAAGACAAAAACAAATCTTTTGTGTTTGTGAGGATTGCTAATCTAATATAAAATTGCTAACAAAACAAGGGTTAATTGCATACGCTAAGTTAATAAAAACAAAATAATGTTATAACTTCTTTGGCTCAGCCTGTCATTCTAGCATTTGGGAGGCTGAGGCGAGTGGACTGCCTGGAGTCCGTGGGTTCGAGACCAGCCCGGGCAACTTGATGAGACCTCATCTCTACAATAAATGGAAAATTAGTCGGGTGTGGTAGCATGCGCCTGTAGTTCCGACTACTTGGAAGGCTGAGGCAGAAGCCTAGCAGGTCGACGCTGGGGTGGCCATAAGTGTGTCACTGCAATTCAGCCTGGGTGACGGAGTGAGACTCCAACTCAAAAAAAAAAAAATTACTAATTATTTTTGTTTACTTTTCAGAGTCAAAAGAAAAAAAACCTCTCCTTGGAACAATTTACAGGTTTTTTCACAAATAAGTAAAATATGGTCTTGTAAGCAAAGTTGAAGACACATATTTTTCTCTCTACCTAATTTCTCCAAAATGTAAAAGTACTGTTTATTAATTTCTAGCAGTATGGTTGTTTGCATATGTTCAATAAGAACTTATTTTCTTTTGTAATAAAATGTGAATGAAAGCACTAGTTATTTTACCAAAGCTTTAACTCAAATAATATTTCAAAACAGATTGCTTTAAAGAATTATGATTTAGCTGGGCATGATGGCACATGCCTGTAGTTCCACCTACTTGGAAGACTGAGGCTGAAGGATCACCTGAGCCCAGCAGGTGGAGGCTGCCGGCCACCGCGCCCAGCCTCAAGCCTTCTTATAGCTTTTGTACAAAAGGTATTCAGCCACCACCTAAATTGTCAAAATGTATACCTGGCTTCACTTTACTTGCTGCTCTAGGAGGAGTTTGTGTGTTTACTAATAAAACCTGCTGTGCTTACATAAACGTTACTGGGCAAGTTGAAGATTTAAAGAAAATTTATGGGCAGGTGCAGTGGCTCATGCCTATAATCCCAGCACTTTGGGAGGCTGAGGTGAGAGGACTGCCTGAGCCCAGGGGTTCAAGACCAGCCTGGGCAACTTGGTGAGGCCTCATCTCTACAATAAATAAATAAATAAATTAGCCAGACATGGTGGCACGTGCCTATAGTTCCAGTTACTTGGAATGCTGAGGCGGAAGGATCGCCTGAGCCCAACAGTTTGAGGCTGCGGTGGCCATCAGCATGCCACTGCACTCCAGCCTGGACAACAGAGTGAGACTCCAATTTAAAAAAAAAGAAAGAAAGAAAATGTATGACAGAGTCAAGTGGTTCCATGGTTATACACAAGGAACCTCTGCCACAAACATCTTTTGGAACTATATGTTCTTGCTTGCTTGGATCATTCCTTTTATTTGGCCTATCCTAATCATTATAATCCTGCTAATTTGTGGTCCATGTCTTTCTGTCTGGTTAAATTTCTTTCTTACAGAATCCAGCAATATCATGCCCACACAGTGATCATGCAAGGATTCTAGCCAGTGCCTGCAAATGATGCTGCTGCTGACACAGATCTGGACACCTGAAGCAGAATTAATTCAAGTCCCTTTAAAATGGTTTATAGTAATCCCCTTTCCTACACCTATGAAGGAAAAGGAGCCACAGACATAGACCATGATGTTCTCATAAGAAAATAAGTTGCCAGGCACGGTGGCTCATGCCTATGATCCCAGCACTTCGGGAGGCTGAGGTGAGAGGATTGCCTGAGCACCCACAGGATCAAGACCAGCCTGGGAAACATGGTGAGACCTCATGTCTACAATAAATAAAAAAAACTAGTGGGGTGTGGTGGCGCACGCCTGTAGTTCCAACTACTAGGAAGGCTAAGGTGAAAGGATCACCTGAGCCCAGTAAGTCAAGGCTGCGGTGGCCGGGAACGTGCCACGGCACTACAGTCTAGGCTGCAGAGTGAGACTCCAACTCAAAAAGAAAAAGAAAATAAGTTGCCCATTTGGGACAAATTTTAACTACAGTTCATCAAGCTTGCTTCCCCTAGGAACTTCCTGAAACACGAAGGATCCAAATGTCCCTTCCCTTTGCAGGGGAATAAGCACTAACACAGAACTAAAGAAAGGGAGGACCTGACCAACAGCTGTGAGAAAAATGAAAGGGACCTTATGACATTCATTCAACTCATCACTTCAACTGCTTTAAAGCTCGTGGGCATCAAGCCTTGGGTACGCCATTCTCGGGTAAAAAAATAAAAAAGCATATGCCTGAATGAAGAGACCCTGTTCCCAGAACAGAGGATAGCCTCAGAGGACAGTAGAGCCGGCACAGGATTTAATGCTGTTATTTTATTTTTAGTTGGAGACTCACTCTGTTGCCTAGGCTGGGGTGCAGTGGCAAGCTTAACGGCCAACGCAGCTTCAACCTGCTGGGCTAGTGATCCTTCCGCCTCAGGCTTCCAAGCAGCAGGAAACAGACTCACGCCACCATGTCCAGCTAATTTTTTTGTGATTTATTGTAGACATGAGGTCTCGCCAAGTTGCCCAGGTTGGTCTCGAACCCCTGGGCTCAGGCAATCCTCTCACTTCGGCCTCCCAAAGTGCTGGGATGACAGGCTGAGCCACCGTGCCCAGCCAATGTTGTTATTTAAGCAAAGAGAATGACTGATGCATAAGGCAGTGCTACAAAACCTAATGGCTTTAGATGCTCTTACGGCGTCTCAAGGGGACACATGTACCATTATTCACGCCAAGTGTTGCACTTTTATCCCCGACAAATCAGAGCACATCTCAGCAATGCTAAACCAGATAAAAACCAGCATTAACGCTCTAGACGAGGCAGACGCTTACACTAAGGAGGTGCTTGGAAAGGTCTCCAATTGGTTTTCTAACATGTTTTCGTGGCTCCCGACAGGATTACAGAACCTCGTTTTAGGCATAGGAAAGTTATTTTCGACTATGTTTATAATAGCTATATTCATATATTTAGTCTCCACGCTTTGTACCCAATGTGTTGTTAAAATCCCTGTGTTCATAATTAAAACCATGATAGAGATCATGGCTTCGACTGACAGTGGGGATATGGTATGAGACCCGCTACTGTCTGTCCAAATTGCCACAGTCCCTAGAGGAGGGCCTGGCAAGGGTCAAAGCACTCCTGCACGCACCCACATTCCTGAGAGTTAAGGAAAGACCACTTCCCCTTTTCGCCTGTGCACTCCCAGTAAGTAGCTTCGGGGAACACTTAACTTCCCTGCAGACTGTGCTCAATTAACCGAGAGGTGTAAATCCCCATTTATTCCCTTTTCTTAGTAGTCACAGGTTTGAATAATAGAGTATCAAGGTAATCGTTAGTCTTATACAACTCTGGCATGTAACAACACGTGACAACGTATGATGTCTTCGGTCCTGTTGACTCCTTTTACTCCACGGCAAGCTGGATGAACGCTTCTGCTGGGTGTTACTGATAAAAGCTGTGAGATACCTCCGGTAACTGGCACCAGGACATGTGGACTGTAAACGTCATTACTGACAAAATGTGGCTGTGGTTTAAGTTCTGAACGATGCTCTGCTAGTCACTTAGTCAGTGTAGAGGCACCAACTACCCTGAACTTAGGAAGGCGGACTACAAACTCGAAGGTGAGGAGGACCATTTTGGAAAGGCCAAGACCCGGCTCTGCTCCCTGGGTTCGAATTCAGAAATAAACGTTTTTCTGCCTCTCTATTTGTGTCGAGGGTAGCAGCCGAGTGTTACTTGGACCACAATTCCAGTACTTTTGGGAGGCCGAGGTGGGTGGATCGCTCGAAGCCAGGAATTCCAAAACCATCATGGGCAACATAGTGACACTGTCTCTACCAAAAATTTAAAAATGTAGTTGGGCATGGTGATGTGCACCTGTAGTCCCAAATAGTGAAGAGACCGAGGAAGGAAGTTCGCTTGAGCTGAGGAGTTGGAGGCTGCAATGAGTTATGATCAAACCACTGCATTCTAGCCTGGTTGACAACAAGGTTGCCTCTAAAACAATCAAACAGAAAACAACTACAAAACATTGCCAAAAGAAATGATGAGCATCAGTAAAGAGAAAGCCATCCTGTGTTCACAGATCAGAAGACTTAATATGGTCTAGGTCATTGTCTACCTCATGGAGATTTTCCCCTTTCGGCATAAAATGCAGACCCCTAATGTATTTTGGTGACCATCCTTCCACCAGGTGACTCAGGTAAACCTCGATTAGTTCAAGTCCATCATGGTGGTCTTATTCCCCTTTCAGTGAGGAATTCAGAGGTGGGCTTATAACCTAGTTGGAGTCACTGAGGTGTGAAAAGTCTTCTGGACGCTTTTGGAAAAAGGATTCTTAGCTCCCAATATAAGACACACAAAGGAGAAATGGCCCTATTCCATGTCTGGACATTGGTTCCTATCAGGATAAGACACTTGGAGCTGCCAGTCATTTTTCAACCGAAAGGATGCCTGGAAAGAGACACAGAAAGAATTGGGGTCACTGACATAACCTACCCTGGTGTCTTCCTGTCTCCAGAATTAGTTGAGATAATCCAACTCCTTATGGCTTAAATCGTTTTGTGTTGCATTTTATATATTTGTCACTTTTCGCTCTACATCTTGGAATTTTTTTTCTTGAAACAACATGTTAAAAAGTTATCATTCTACCATGTGTGGTGGTTCATGCCTATAATTCCAGCACTTTGGGAGGCCGAGGCAGGAGGATTGCTTGAGCCCAGGAGTTTGAGACCAGGCTGGGCAACATAGTGAGATCCTGTCTACAAAAATAAAAATAAAAAAATGAGCTGGATGTGGTGACAGGTGTTTGTAGTCCCAGCTATTCAGAAGGCTGAGGTGGAAGGAGACTGCAGTGAGCTGGAATCAGGCCACTGCACTCTAGCCTGGGCAGGAAAAAAAAAAAGTTATCATTCTTTAGTAAATGTACATTTACATGGTAATGGCAAGAGATTTGGGACTCAGGCAGTGCTGGGCAAAGGTAGGGCAATAGGATGCAGGAGTTAGAAGCTGTGAGAACTTTTTGTTTTTGAGTAGGAGTCTCATTCTGTCTCCCAGGTTGGAGTGCAGTGGCATGCTCATGGCCACTGCAGCCTGGACATGCTGGGCTCAGGGGATCCTTCTACCTTAGCCTTCAAAGTAGCTGGAACCACAGGCATGCGTCACCAAGCCTGGCTAATTTTTTTCATTTTTTTAAAAGTTGGAGTCTCACTCTGTTGCCCGGGCTGAAGTGAAGTGGCAAGCTCACTGCCACTGCAGCCTTGACTTGCTGGGCTCAGGTGATCCCTCTGGTTCCACCTTCCAAGTAGCTGGAACTACAGGCATGTGCAGTATTTTTGATTTATTGGAGAGACGAGGTCTCGTCAAGTTGCCCAGGCTGGTCTAGAATCCCTCGGCTCAGGCAATCCTCTCGCCTTGGCCTCCCAAAGTGCTGGCATTCCAGGCATGCGCCACAGCATCCGGTCGAGACTGTGGCAACTTTTAAGTGGGCTTTTGTAGTGGTTCAGCTTGTATGCAGAGGACCTGGACTTCAATAAGGACCTCAGAAAAGGTCCTTTCTACTGAAAGAAGTTGGTGACAGATTGGTTCTCATCACCAAGATTTCTCTTTCCTGGTCTCTGGGTAAGTCTTAGTCACCCTCTTTCCTGAAATGCAAAGAATAAAACCATTTTGGATTGTCTGAGTTGGGAAGACCTTGGAGTAATTGGTTCCATCTTTCCTTTTATTGTGCAGGAAAAGGAAGTTAGAAAAGTAAACTCATATGCCCCAGGTCATGCTCCTGGCTAGCGGTGGAGCTTGGAACAGAACTAATTCCCTTCCGGATTTCCAGAAAGACTGGAGACAGTTATCGGTGTAATGTTAACCACTGGACCACAGTTAAAAGGATACACGTTAATTTCTACTCTTCGTTCTTTACTGTTTTGATCTGTGGCCCCACCCAGAGTATGAGAATAAAACAAACAAAAAAAACAAATAAAGAAAACAGCAATACAGACAGAGTCACACAACTGACTGGAACACCATGAACGCAAATGAGTCAAGAGACAAGATCTTTTCTCCAGGGTGAGACCTGGAGTGTAGGATCATTAGCCCCATCTTGTGGCCTTCTCACATATTGCCTCCAAGGTTAGTTTTACTTTTTTGAGCTGGTGTCTCACTCCATCGCCCGGGCTAGAGAGCAGTGGCGCGCTCACCGCCACCCCGGCGTCAACCTGCTGGGCTCCGGTGATCCTTCAGCCTCAGCCTTCCAAGGAGCCGGAACTACAGGTACACGCTACCACGTCCGGCTAATTTTTGTCATTTACTGTGGAGACGAGGTCTCACCAAGTTGCCTGGGTTAGTCTCAAACCCGCGCAATCCATTCACCTCGGCCTCCCAAAGTGCTGGGATGACAGGCTGAGCCACTGAGCCTGACCTAATTTTTGAGCCAGTAACCATAGCCGGAGACCTGACTTGGGCGAGTAGATCTAGAACAATGGCTTTCCAACTGTGATGTCCTGACAATCACCTGCTGAGTGTGTGAGTGCAGGTTCCTGGACCTCTCCCCCAAGGGAGGCAGAGCAGGGAGGACTGATTGCGCCCAGGAATTTGAGACCAGCCTGGGCAACACAGTGAGACCTAGGTTCTATTAAAAAAAAAAAAAAAAAAAAAAAAAAAAGCTGGGCCTGGTGGTGCATGCCTGTAGTCCTAGCCACTCAGGAGACTGAGGAGGAAGGATCACCTAAGCCCAGGAGGTTGAGGTGGTAGCGAGGCATGATTGTGCCACTGCACCCCAGCCTGGGTGACACAGAGAACCTCACTCAAATCAAAAAAAAAAAAAAAAAAAAAAAAAAAAAAAAAAAAAAAAAAAAGCTCCCCAGATAATAATTACGGATCACGAACCACATATAAGAAACACTGAAGACAATCATATTGGTGGCATTTGTCCCCCTGGAACTGTCAGCGAACGAGTATTCTCTGAAAACCTGTGGAAGGAAATTGTCAACAACTGTAGAGGGTCAGATGTCACCCCGCTTGCAAGCTAACGTTGGGGCCAAGGGAAAACTTCTCCTGCGTCCTCTGAAGGCTGGCTGACAATCACTAAGAAAAGGCAGACTGACAGGAGAAAAGCCGTACCGATTTGATCGTCGCTTGTGTAGCACGGAAGCCTTCGAAACGTAAACCCTAAGATAAGGAAATTGTCCATGCTCATGCTGTGTTCAACAAAGTATGGACAGTCCTGTAGAAGTATGACTAGACAAAAGGGATGTGATCTGTGCTAACTGATTGAGTGGGAAAACCCAGCAAGGCCGGCCTAGGTTTTTTTTCTTTTTTTTTGAGTTGGAGCCTCACTCCATCCAGCGATCCTTCCACCTCAGCCTTCCAAGTAGTCAGAAGGACAGGCGCGCGCTACCATGCACGGCTGATTTTTGATTTATTGTAGAGTCGAGTTCTCACCAAGCTGCTGGGGCTGGTCTTGAACCTATGGGCTCAGGCAATCCTCTCACCTTGGCCTCCCAAGGTGCTGGGATTGCAGGCTGAGCCACCAACGTGGCCCTAGATTTTTCTTGGCCTCTCTGAACCTCTATTTCTTCTTTCTGGGCATGGAGTAGCACCCTCTCTGGAATGGGAGTCTTATGATTTCCAGTAAAAAACAAGGTAGATCAGATCATTTATTTATGGCCAATTTTTTTTTTTTTTTTTTGAGTTGGGAGTCTCACTCTGTTG
>NW_006950481.1:0-2100 GCF_000164805.1 Carlito syrichta | reverse complement strand
TGTAGAGATGAGGTCTCGCCAAGTTGCCCAGGCTGGTCTCAAACCTGTGGGCTCAGGCAAACCACTCACCTCAGCCTCCCAAAGTGCCGGGATTATAGGTGTGAGCCACCGTGCTCAGCCGACTATGGCCAGTTTTTACACAGAAAGGCAGAGGGAACGTTAGAATACTATTTTCAGGTTTTATGGCTGGCTTTGGGGAAGTTTCTGGTTTCTGTGACCCACCCTGGGGAAGAGGGATTCCAGTTTCCTTTTTTTTTCTTTTGAGGTAGAGTCTCACTCTGTTGCCCAGGCTGGAGCGCAGTGGCATACTCGTGGCCACCCCAGCGTTGACCTGCTGGGCTCCCACCATCCTTCCGCCTCAGCCTTCCAAGTAGCTGGAAATACAGGCATGCGCTACAATGCCCAGCGAGATTCTAGTTTCAGCTAGAATGTTCAGCTAAATTTTGCAAGAAATCCTTCATCTCACTGTTTTAATGGGAACCTGTCTGAGCTCATGAGCACTTTCTATATGGCTTTCACTAGAATGCTCACACTTCACATCAGCAGAGGGATGATTCACTCATTTGGAAATCGATTTTTGAAAGACTATGACTTGTTGGCTTAGCCTCAGACTGAGAGACAGGAAGGCAGAAGGAAATTTTTGCTCCTGAGACCTTCATTTTGGGATATTGTCTTTTGAGTCCCAACACTAAAAGTTATCAGCATGACACAGTTTCATGAATGCTGGTAAAAGATATGAGACATGATGACCGGCCTCGGTGGCTCAGCCTGTCATCCCATCACTTTGGGAGACCGAGCCGAGTGGAATGCCTGAGCCCACAGGTTTGAGACCCGCCCGGGGCAACTTGGTGAGACCTCGGCTCTACCATAAATCAAAAACTAGCTGGGCCTGATCGTGCACACCTGTAGTTCTGGCTCCTTGGAAAGCTGAGGCGGAAGGATCGCTGGAGCCCAGCAGGTTGAGGCTGTGGTGGGCCGGGAGCGTGCCACTGGACTCCAATCTGGGCAACAGAGTGAGACTCCAACTGAAAAAAAAAGAAGAAAAAAAAAGAAAGATATGAGACATGAGAGACAAAGGACAGTTTATTACTAACAGCAATAACAGTTGTTAGCATTTTCATCTTCGGTCTGGTTTCCCAAACCCCGATTTCTACAAGAGTAAACAGTGAGGATCACCCTAGGTTGTATTACAGGAGAGAAACCCCAAGTTAGGAAACCAGAATCTCTGATAACGGGGACTAAGTCTGCCAGATCATTTTCAGGGTGACATTAGTTCTGCCTTCCAAGGCGTCGGTGCCTCTCTGCTCTCAAGACAGGCAGCCACATGAGACGTGAGCTGTCTCCCAACAGCGCGGGAATGGAGGCGTGTCATGGCAAAAGCATTCTACATCGGAAGTCTGTAAAGTGATCAAACTGAGGCGGGAATGGGGAGTTGGAGGAACTCAGGCCCGCTGTCAGGCAGGAATTTAATTTCCTTTCTAAGTCAACTATGTTTTCCAATCTAAAAAGAAAAGGCATTACAGGGCAGGGCGCGGTGGCTCGTGCCTGTAATCCCAGCTACTTTGGGAGGCCGAGGAGGGAGGATCGCTTGAGGCCAGGAGTTCGAGACCAGCCTGGGCGATACAGCGAGCCCCCACCATCTCAAAAGAATTGAGTTAAAAGAAAAGACGCTACGAACCCCACGTGGCGACAGCACTACCGGGACTTTGAGACCCAGCCGCTTCTCCGGAACCAGGAGGGTGGGATCTCTGGTTTCTCCCACCTCGCGGGCCCGAGGTTCCCGGGGGTTGGCTGGGGAAGAGGCTTCCAGATTTCAGTCCCCATTTCGAGTCGGAAGTCGGTTTCCAGCGACACGGAAGCCGGGCCGCACCGCGGAAGAGCCCCTGGCGCGCCACACCGGGTCCGCCCCGCCGCTGGGTTTTTTTTTTAAGACTATTGTATGAATATTCACCCTAAATTGTCTAAATGAAGAATATAAATAAGCATCTGTTAATTCCAGTTATGTTTTATGGTCAGCTAAAACAAGAAAACAAAACAAAAAATGAACAATTCAGAGTTTTTGGATTTCAGAATTTCAAAAAGTAATTATAAATATGTATC
>NW_006950480.1:0-3947 GCF_000164805.1 Carlito syrichta | reverse complement strand
TAGGCCAAACAGAAAGCCCACAGCCACTATCACAGCTAGCTCTTTCCTACAAGTGTCACCTCCTGGCCAGAGATCAACTGGCACAGCCCATTGCAACATCTGACACAACACAGCACACAGGGATGGTTTGTTCCCACACTGCAGCTAACACTACTATCCAAGTCACCTTTCTTAGTTGCCAGTCAGAAGTCTCTAAGCCTGTGCATGTTCCTAGCCCAGCACTGCTACAACTGGCAATTGAGAAAGCACAACACTAAGCCTATATACAATGAAGGAAACCATACAGAATTCACACCATCCTCCTGCCAACTCCATGAGAGGTGGTGTTTGCACCCACCACTAAGAAATCAGAGTGCTGGTCAGCTTGACTCAGTTCTACCTAACATCATGCCCCGTTCCCCAAGAGATAAGAGCAAAGCCCATGTTACCACTCATCACACAAACTAGTCCATAGTCCAAGGCATCAGAGAGCTTCTCCAAAGGGTAGTCCAGAAATGACAGTGATCAACTCTCGTTAGAATTTAATCCTTGTACCTTCATATCACCATATCCTTTGCAGACAACTCCCAGTACCAGCCCAAATTGTGACAACCTAGTAGAGCAGCTAGACTCAAGAACAGCAGGACTCAGAGTGGTCAGACCATTACGGATTACTGTTCCCAGGGGAAGGGTGCACCACATCTGGGAGCACCCTACAGGACAAAAAAATAAATAAATCCAGAGTGCAACCTTTTCTGTGTCCCAGAATTCCCCAACTTGAGTGTTGGGAGCGGGATGTGATGTGGGGGAACGGATGAGCGCTGTCACTGTAGCAGGCCTTGAGTAAAGGCCCCAAGTGAAGGCTAAGGTCTCACTCATTCCCAAAGGCAAGGGTTGCAGCCTGCTACACAAAACAGCATCCCAGAGGCCCACACATCTGGGTGCATATAGTACAGATAAAGCCTTAGCTACAACAAGATAACCACAGAACAGTTTGCCATTTAGGTAGCAACAAAATTCCATTATAGCTCCCTCACAGACCTTGAATCCCTTCCAACTTTCTTTGTGCTTGATTATAAAATAAACATGCTGAGCTACTTTGGGGCTACTTCTCTTCCATCAGAGGAAAGTATCCCACCTGGCCCCAGCTTTTCTTTATGTCTTTGTGTCTGTATCTTTCTGAATCTCTTGCCACTGTCTCTTGGAACCCTCAAGGCAGTCATGCAGGCCGTGGCACCTGAGGAAAGTTGCTTTCAGCAAAGATGCAGACACAGTGCTGGGTTTAGTTGAAGAAAGTGGCAGTTCTGTCCCAGCAGTTGAGCAGATCTGCTTCCCATGAAGGGTCTTGGAAAATGGGACTTTTCAACTCCCTTGCCCACCACTGCAAGCACTGGTTTCCCACATGGGATCTCAGTGCAAGTAAGCATGATGATGCATTTTCTATAACATTAACAGGAAGGAGGTCCCTTTAGGTTCAGACTTGGACAAGGAATGGAACTCTAGTGCCTCTGCACATAGAACATCAACACTCCTACAGATGGGCAGAGGTACATGTCTGATATGAAAATTCAAACCAACAGTGCAAGGGCATAACAGAAAAGCAAACTATATCTCCACCAGCCTACTAATGGAGCTGATGTAGTGCCCCCCATACCTAATGAAGACCTCAGTGCATCTTATAGGGAGCTTCCTCAGTGATGTCCATCAAGGCCGAGACCTTAGCCCACCATAGAGGTATTGCTTCAGCTGCAACTGGTTCTCACCCATGGGCGATTCCTCACAGCAAAGCTGAATGGTTCACCCCAGAAAGAAATACTGGTAAAGAATAAAGAGCACATTACTCCTTGGGAGAACAAGATAAACTTCATTAGTCCTCTAGCATTCTAGACCCACAGTGAAACTACACACACATACACAAACACACACACAATAATTGTTACTACAAGCAGCATCTGAGAGAGCCAATGCACAAAGGTTTGTTATAACCCATAAAGCCTATACTACTGAAAGCACCCAGAGTCAAAGCTAGAAGAGCATAAGGAATACGCATTAAAGTCACATCCCTAAGGGAAAGAAAATAAATCAAAACCAAATTTACCAATAATAAGAAGAAATAGTCCACCCAAGTAAGAAGGAACAAAAAACTATTATTGGCAATGTGAAAAAACAGAGTTTTTCAAGTTCCCTCCAAAAAACCACACTAACTTTTCAGCAATGGATCTAGCCAAAATGAAATAGATAGAATTCCAGAGATAGAATTCAAAAGGTTGATTATAAAATTGTTCAATGAGATCCAAAAGAAAGTTGAAAACCAACATAAAGATTTTTTTTTAAATTCAGGACATGATAGATACTTTAAAAAAATGAACCTCTGGAAATGAAAAATCATTTAGGGAAGTACAAAACACAGTGGAATGTTTTAACAGTAAACTGAACCAAGTAGAAGAAAGGATTTCAGAACTCAAAGACAAGGTTTTTGGATTAACACAATCAGACAACAATAAAGAACAAAGGAGATCTGAACAAAGTCTAAAGAAATGTGGGATTATATAAAGTGTCCAAACCTAGGAATCATAGGTATTCCTCAGGAAGAAGAAAAAGCAACAGGTTTTGAAAACCTATTGTGGGAATAACGGAGAAAAAGTGCCCTGGCCTTGCCAGAGACTTAAACAGCCAGATACAAGAAGCCCAAAGAACTCCTGGAAGAGCCATTGCAAAAAAAGGTAATCTTCAAGGCATATAGTCATAATGTTATCCATCGTCAACATGAAGGAAAGAATTCTAAGAGTATTGAGATAAAGTGTATAAAAGTAAACCAGTCAGACTAACAGGAATCTTCTCAGTCGAAATTCTACAAGCCAGAAGAGATTTGGGCCCTACCTTTAATCTCCTCAAGCAGAACAACTGTCCTCAAGGATTTTGTATCCCTGCAAAACTTTCATAAATGAAGAAATAAAGTCTGTCACTAAAGCAAATGCTGAGAGAATTTATCACACCAGACCAACAGAAATGGTCAAAGGAGTTCTAAACACTGAAACAAAAGGTTGAAGTGCACCAGTAGAGAAACAATGGAAATCATAAAACCCACAGGGCTTATACAGCACTAACAAAACAGAGATAAAGTAACTAGGTAGCAATCAACATGATAAAAGGAACAGTACCTCACATATCATTATTAACTATGCATGTAAATGGTCTGAATGCCCCTCTTAAAAGATACAGATTGGCAGAATGAATTAAAAAAACACAATCCAAATTTCTGCTGCCTTCAAGAGACACATTTAACTCAAAAAGACACCCATAGACTCAAGGTAAAAGGGTAGGGGGGAAAATGCCATGCAAATAGAAGCCCAAAAGCAGCAAGAGTAGCTTATACTTATGTATCAGACTTTTAAGACAGACTTTAAACTAACAACAGCAAAAAAAAAAAGACAAAATAGTTCATTATATAATGATAAAGGAGCAATCCATCAAGACAATATAATAGTTTAAAATATATATGCATCTAACACCATAGCTTCCAGCTTTATAAAAGAAAATATATAAGACCCAAGAAGAGAGACAGATAGCCATACAATGATGGAGGGGAGGGGGGAGTTTCAACACTCCAATAACAACAATAGAAAGATCATCAAGACAAAAAGCCAACAAAAAAATTGGACTTAAATTGGAATCTAGAACAAATGGACCTAATAGACATCTATAGAACATTCTACCCCCAAACTGCAGAATATGCCTTTTTTTTCTCATCAGCACATAGAATATTTTCTAAGATAAACTATGATAGGCCACAAAACAAGTCTCAATAACTTAAAATCAAAGTCAAAATTATATCAAGCATCTTCTCAATTAACAGTGAAATAAAACTAGGAATCAACTCCAAGAGGAATTCCCAAAAGCAAACAAATATATAAAAATTAATCAATCTGTTCATAAATAATACATGGGTAAACAATAAAATCAAGATG
>NW_006950479.1:0-679 GCF_000164805.1 Carlito syrichta | reverse complement strand
TCATAGAGATGAGGTCTCACCAAGTTGCCTAGGTGGTTGTCAAATTCATGGGCTCAGGCAATCTACTCACCTCAGCCTCCCAAGGTGCAGGATTACAGGCTGAGCCACCAAGCCCAGCTACATTTTGTATTTCTTGGGCCATGTGTGTTAACTTATTTTTATGAATTTCACTTTATGTCTTTTTCTATTTTCTCTTGGAATGATAACATTTTATTATTTTTAAAAGGCCACCATACATTATAGATATTAATATTATCATTTTATTTTACATATATTACCCCTCTATTTTTTTCTTATCTTTTTTTTTTTTTTTTTTTTTTTGAGTCATAGTCTCACTCTGTTGCCCAGGCTGGGGTGCACTGGCATGCTCATGGCCACCACAACTTCAACCTGCTGTCCTAAGGCAATTCTTCTGCCTCAGTCTTCCAAGTAGTTGAAATTACAAGTGCATACTACCATGCCCAGCTTTTTTTTTTTTTTTTTTTTTTTTTTTATTGTAGAGACGAGGTCTCAACAAGTTGTCCGGGCTGGTCTTGAACTCCTGAATTCAGTAATCCTCTCACCGCTGCCTCCCAAAGTACTGGGATTACAGACCTGAGCCATTGCACTCAGCTCTAGTTTTTCAATGATCTCACTCAATGTAATGTGCAGAAATACTGACCAAACTGCTATAATTCTC
>NW_006950478.1:0-1234 GCF_000164805.1 Carlito syrichta | reverse complement strand
TTTACTTTGTAAATCTCCATGTTATTTTGGTTTATACATATTGGGCCCCAAATTCTCTTTTTTCTGTTTACCTCATTGTAAATGGTTGGTGATTTAAAGTATCAGATGAATAGGATACTTTGTTGCAGAGTACAGCATCATGTCTTAGGTAGAGAAAATACTAGGGGATTCAATGGAAATACTCTTTTAAAAATATAAACTGGGTTAAAATATAAGGGGAATGTGATTACTTTTCTCTAAGGATTGCACATCTGTGACATTTAATCAAAATTAACTAGCAGAAAATACAGAGTGCACCAAGAAAATTTACACAAATCTTAAGAATGAAAAGAGTTGTATTAAATTATGATAGTTTTATTTTCTAATTTTTAAAATATTTATTATGCATTCTGCCTTTTGAATGGCTCTTAGGTACACTGAATCTCAAGGTTAAGTTTTCTAAGAATGATATAGATCTGAAATCTCAACAAGATTCAATTTAGGCAGAATAAAACATTCAGAATTTATGTGAGAAACACTGCAGTTGTCAATTTTGAAGGCAGAATCATAACATGTACTCCAACGTATTAAA
Source organism: Carlito syrichta (assembly GCF_000164805.1). Taxonomy (NCBI): domain Eukaryota; kingdom Metazoa; phylum Chordata; class Mammalia; order Primates; family Tarsiidae; genus Carlito; species Carlito syrichta. The sequence continues at coordinate 663 of NW_006950478.1, read as the reverse complement.
AGGAAAAGGAGTTATCATTGGAGTATTATACAATGCTTAAAAAATCAATCCCTGCATAATGAACATTTCTAGGCCCAACCCTGAATTGTAACCATTTTTAAAGTAAAAAAAAATAAAAAATAGAATAAACAAAATCAGTTGCATGTTTTACAGCTGTCATTTATTCATTTATTTTTTTATTTTTATTTTTTATAAAATGTCTATTACAATTCAGAGTTAGAAATACAGCCATTGATTATGTAGGGTCCCTGGGTGTTGAGGTATGCCCCTACCTTCCTTAACAGTATCCCTCCACTGCCAATCTCACCCCTTCCCCTAAACAGGTTTCCACTACTGCCAAGCACTTTCTTACAGCACTATAAGTGATCCAGTTCACCTCATGAATGAGAATATATGGAACGCTGTTCTTTGGGTCTGTAAGAAATCACTGAAAATGACCTACCTCATATCCCTAAAACGTTCTGCAAAATCCTTCTATCTGTCCTTTTTTATGGCTGCATAATATTCCACTGTGTATATCCCTCATTTATTTTACCCATTCCAGCTTTGATGGGCAACATGTTTGTACCATTTTTTTTTTTGCAATTGTGATTAGAGCTGCAAAAAACATAGGGTTGCAGGTATATTTTTGGTAAAATGATTTGAGTTCCTCCAGGTACATTT
>NW_006950477.1:0-584 GCF_000164805.1 Carlito syrichta | reverse complement strand
GGGAAAGAGAAGGGACTGAGCTTACCTGGCCACAACTGAAAAATGCTGTGTTGGGTGCTGAGAACTCACTTCCACCAAGAACCGCTGAGTCAGGCAGGAGCATGGCCACCAGCAAGCACCTGGGGACGCAGCTGCAGTGGGGCTGAGACCGAGCTCGGTTCCCAGGCTCTTGGGTGAATGCATGTCAGGGGCACGAAGCTGAGTAGTGACACTAAAAATCAGTCAAAGACATTCATAGCATTAAAGACATCAAATATGGGATCAAATATCTAAAATGCAAATAGAAAACAACTCAAGAACACATTGCTCCAGAGTAAAACACACTGAAAGAAAATTTAAAATGAAAAACACACAAAGAAGAAACCACACAATCAGAAACTGCACCCACTATGAATCCTCACAGTCCCGTGTATACAGCTGTTTGCCCAACCCAGTCCTACTATGCCTCAGTGGGCCTCCTGCAACAAGGTATCTCAGAAATGGATGAAACGGGACCTGCATCATCCAAAATCTTGTTTCTTGATTTCGAAGATAGGTTTAGTTCACAGGTGTAGGTAGCTAATGCAGGCAACCCACTGCCCATT
>NW_006950476.1:4943-6672 GCF_000164805.1 Carlito syrichta | reverse complement strand
AGAACAAATGGACCTAATAGACATCTATAGAACATTCTACCCCCAAACTGCAGAATATGCCTTTTTTTCTCATCAGCACATAGAATGTTTTCTAAGATAAACTATGATAGGCCACAAAACAAGTGTCAATAACTTAAAATCAAAGTCAAAATTATATCAAGCATCTTCTCAATTAACAATGAAATAAAACTAGGAATCAACTCCAAGGGGAATTCCCAAAAGCAAACAAATATATAAAAATTAATCAATCTGTTCCTAAATAATACATGGGTAAACAATAAAATCAAGATGGAAATTTTAAAATTTCTCAAAATAATGACAAAACAACACAAGTTATCAAAAGCTTTGAAATATAGCCAAAGTTGTGCTCAGAGGAAATTTAATTGTGCTTAAGGCTTACATTAAAAGACTGAACAATCACATATTGACAACCTAATGTCACACCTCAAGGAGCTTGTAAAATAGCAACAATCCAAATCCAAAACTAGCAGGAAAAAATAATAATAAAAAAGATCAGAACAGAACTAAATGAAATTGAAACAAACAAAACACACACACGCACCCAAAGGATCAATGAAACAAAAAGTTGGTGCTTTGAAAAGATAAATAAAACTGATAGACCATCAGCTAGATTAATTTTTAAAAAGAAAAGATTCAAATTAGCTCAATCAAAAATGAAAATGGAGACATTACAACTGATATCACAAAAATATAAAAGATCATATAAGATTATTATAAATACCTCTATGCAAACTAGATAATCTAGAAAAAGGGCATTAATTCTAGATATGTACACCCCCAGCATTAAGTCAGGAAGAAATAAAATCCCCAAATACACCAATAATGAGTAGCAAGATTGAATCAATAATCAAGTCTCTCTCCAAAAAGTCCAAAAGCTAACAAATTTACAGCTGAATTGTATCAGACTTTCAAAAAAGTCTTGGTACTAACCCTACTGAAGCTATTTCATAAGACAGAAAAGGAGGGAATTCTCCCTAACCCATTCTATGAAGCCAGAGTCATTCTGATACCAAAGCCAGGAAAAGACACAACAAGAAAAGAAAATTAAAGACCAATATCCCTAATGAACATAGATGCAAAAGTTCTCAAGAAACTACTAGCATACTGAATCCAACAGCACATCAAGAAAATAATTTCCCATTATCAAATGAGTTTTTTTTTTTTTTTTGAGTTGGAGTCTCACTCTGTCGCCCAGACTAGAGTGCAGTGGCCACTCCCGGCCACCGCAGCCTCGACCTGCTGGTCTCCGGCAATCCTTCCACCTCAGCCTTCCAAGTAGCTGGAATTACAGGCATGCGCTACCACGCCCGGCTGATTTTTTGATTTATTGTAGAGATGAGGTCTCGCTGCCCAGGTGGGTCTTGAACCCGCAGGCTCAGGCAATCTACTCACCTCAGTCTCCCAAAGGCGTGGAATTACAGGCTGAGCCACCGAGCCCAGCATTATCAAATGGGTTTTATCCCAGGGATGCAAAGATGGCTCAGCATACACAAGTCAACATACGTGATTCATCACATATACACAGTTAAAAACAAAAAATAATATGATAATTTCAATAGACACAGAAAAAGCATTTGAAAAAATCCAATATCCCTTCATGATTAAAAAAAAAATTTAGCAAAATAGACACATAAAGAACATACCTCAAAATAATAAGAGCCATATATGACAGCCTACATCATAATAAATGGGGAAAAGTTGAAAATAT
>NW_006950476.1:0-4136 GCF_000164805.1 Carlito syrichta | reverse complement strand
TACACTGGGGAAAGGACACCCCTTTAAACGAATGGTGTAGGAAAAATTGAATAGCTAAGTGCTTAAAAATGAAACTTGATCCCTATCTCTCATCATATATAGAAATTAAATCAAGATAGATTAAAGACCTAAATGTCAGACCTGAAATCATAAAGAAAATCTAGAAGAAGACCTAGGAAAAACTCTTCTGCACATTGGCTTATGCAAATAATTTATGGTTAAGAGCCCAAAAAGCAAATGCAACAAAACCAAAATAAATAAGTTGTACATAATTAAACTGAAGAGCTTCTGCACAGCCAAGAAAATGGTCAACAGAGGAAATAGGCAACCTGGAAAATGGGATAAAATATTCGTAAACTAATCTGATACATCCAATAAAGGACTAACATCCAAAAACTACAAATAACTTAAAAAAATAAGCAAGAAAAAAAAAGAACCCCATTAAAAAGTGGGCAAATGAAATTAACAGACATCTCTCAAGAGAAGATAGACAGATGGCCAACAAACAGGGAAATGCAAATTAAAACCACAATGAGATACCACCTTACACCAGTCAGAATGGCCATTATTTTTAAAAATCTACAAAAATAGATGCTGGCATGGATATGGTAAAAAAAAAAAAAAAGAATGCTTATGCCCTGTCAGTAAGAATGTAAATTAGTAGAACCTCTATGGAAATCAGTATGGCGATATCTCAAAGAACTGAAAGTAAATTTACCATTTGACCCAGCACTCCCACTACTATGTATCTACCCAAAGGAAGAGTGGTCATTGTAGCACAATTCAAAATTACAAAGATATAGAATCAACCTAAATGTCCATCGACTGTTCAGTGGAAAATCATATGCGTGCACGTACACACACACACACACACACACACACACACCATTGAATACTATTTAGCCATAGGAAAGAACAAAATAATGTCCTCTGCAGCAACTTGGAGGCAATTGGAGACAATTATCCTAAGTGAAGTGTCCCAGGAATGGAAAATCAAATGTCACACGTTCTCACTTATAAGTGGGAGCTAACCTAAGGGTCTCCTTGCATGCTAAACGCATATAGAATGGAACAATGCATATTGCAGACTCGGAAGGAGGAGAATGGGAAAGGGGCAGGCTTAACAAATTCCCTTTTGAATACTATGTGCACTAATGAGGGTGACTGGTACACTTAATGCCCAGACTTGTTCACCACTATGCAAAGCAGTCATGTAAAAAAGTCATGTACAAAAACAATTTGTACCCCCAAAAGCTATTAAAATAAAGAGAATTTAAAAATAAACAAATAAAGAATGCACATAAGAGTATGACACAATATATATTGAACATTCACCCATGTCAGGCTTCAAGCTATGCATGTTAATGCTTTTTCTTTCTTAATCATCACATCAATTCTATAAAATAGGTACTAATATCATCACCATTTACATGTGATAAAACTGAGGTTTAGACATGAAGTTTAGCTTTCCTCAATTAAGTGATAAAAGTCTGCATCTGAGTTAAAAATGTCTATTTTTAGAGCTAAAGAACTTCATTATTGTATTCTATAAAGAGTAATAATGACACAATGTAGCAATGCTTTTATATGTTACACCGAACTACTAACTAAAGAAGAGGCTATTGAAACAGCAATGATCAATTACCAAATTGATCATGATAAAAAAATATTCAAAGTTGATCAAGGTATAATGTGAACATATAAAATTTTACAACCTTTTAGATGAGCATTCTGGCAAAAGGGGTTGAGTCTTGAAAGGGCAACTCCTTCGGGTTTCCTCCCACTGTGGGAGCTTTTCTGTCCTCTCAATAAATCCTGCTTTCAAAAAAAAAAAAGAGTATTTGAAACATTTAAACAATTTGTAAAACAAAATTTTACTGAGTGTATCTAAGGCATACAACATGATTTTATAGGTTCCATATAGACAGTAAAAAGGTTACTGTAGTGAAGTAAACTCACATATTCCTCATTTCACATAGTTGCCCATTTTGTAGGGGGGTAAGAGCTGTTAAAATCTGCTCATTTAGCATAAATCCCATGTGCATACTTTTATTTCCTATTGTTATCCTCTTGTACATTAGATCTCTAGGCTTGACTCCTAAATATTTGCTATTTTGTATCCTGTGACCTACATCTCCCTGTCCCAATCCCATTATGCTGGACCTCTGTGTAACCTCTGTTTGGTTCTCTCTGTATATTTTATTTATTTATTTATTTGTTTGTTTGTTTATTTATTTATTTATTTTAGAGTCTTCATATAAGTGACATCATACAATATTTTTTGTTCTTTATCTGGCTTAATTTACTCAACGTAATGTCCTCCATATTGTGTCAAATGGCAACTTTTTTTTTTCCTTTTTAGAGCTGAATAATATTCCACTTTTTATATGCACCACAGTTTTTTGTCTATTCATTAGACTATGAAGACTTAGGTTGTTTCCATATTTTGGCTATTGTAAATAATGCTGAAATGAACATGAGAGTGCAATTATCCTTACAAGGTGGTGATTTTATTTCTCTTAGGTATATTCCCAGAAGATGGATTGATGGGTAATATGATATTTCTAATTTTAGTGTCTTTAGAAACCACATGGAAATACTGTTTCCATAATAGCTGTACCATTTTACATTGCCAACAGTGTACAAGTGTTCCCCTCTCTCCACATCTTTGCTAACATTTGTTATCTTTGGACTTATTGATAATAGCTATCCTAGTGGGTGTGAGTCAAGTGGTGGTAACACCAATCTCATAGTGGTTTTGATTTGCATTTCCCTGAGAATGAATAATGTTGAGCATCTTTTCATATACTTATTGGATTTTTTTTTTGAGTTGGAGTCTCACTCAGTCGCCTAGACTGGAGTGCAGTGGCCGCACCCAGTCTCGACCTACTGGGCTCTGGCGATCCTTCCGCCTCAGCCTTCCAAGTAGCTGGAACTACAGGTGCATACCACACCCAGTTAATTTTTTTGATTTTTATTGTAGAGATGAGGTCTCGCCAAGTTGCCCAGGCAGATCTCGAACTCACAGGCTCAGGCAATTCATTCACCTCGGTCTCCCAAGGCACAGGATTACAGGCTGAGCCACCGAGCCCGGCCTTGTTGGATATTTTTTAGGTCTTCTTTGGAGAAAAAGTCTATTCAGGTCTTTTGCCTATTTTTTTAATTGTACTATTAATAGATTTTCCACTATTAAGTTGTATGAGTATTTTATACAGTTTGGATGTTAACCTCTTATCAGTTGCCTAGTTTGCAAATGTTTCTTCCCACTTTTATAGGCTGCCATTTTATTATGGTGATTGTTTCTTTTTCTGTGCAGAATCTTTAAATAGTGTTTCCACTTCTAGAAATTTATTTTGAAGAAATAATCAGAAATGTAGATATAATTTTACATAGAACGATGTTTAGCTCAATGTCACTCATAATAACAAATTTTGAACTCATTTAAATTGTGAAAAAAATTATCACATCTTCATGAGATGAATGACTGTAGATAGTATTAAAAATAAAAATTAACAAGAGTATTTGGTCACATGGAGGATGATATTTATACAATATTCAGTAATGAAGAAAGGATTAAAAAACAATATGTAAAGTATAAGCCCAATACCAAATTTTGCATAAAAATACATTTATGCAAAGTACTGAATATGAAAATAAATTATTTAAATATAAAAGCATATATATGAATAGATCTTTACATAAATGAATTAATCATTATTTAAAAAACAAAATAATAAGATTATGAAATCAGTGAAATAAGTTTGAAGGCAGAGTGTTAGTTTTCTTTTTGAAGCTTTACTGTATTTTTTTAATTTTCTACAAACTGATGTAGATTACATGACTAAGTACATAAATATAACATAATAAAAAGTAAAGCTAAATAGAAAATTTCCCATTGTTTTTTTACAGAATCCACTTAAAACTTCTAAATATACTAAAGCCATGTTGGTTAACTTCATCTGCTTTTGCTAATAGAGGAAAAATGCTAATTAATTTATGGGTAATATTTAAAGTTTATTTTATGTAACATGTCAGTAGATGCAGTTAAAAGAGAAAAGTGTGTTTTATAGTCCTATAGAAGGTAATAAATGTCAAACACGTGTAGATACAGTTATAACTTTATGAACACTCAGGGT
>NW_006950475.1:0-747 GCF_000164805.1 Carlito syrichta | reverse complement strand
TAGAACAAATGGACCTAATAGACATCTATAGAACATTCTACCCCCAAACTGCAGAATATGACTTTTTTTCTCATCAGCACATAGAATGTTTTCTAAGATAAACTATGATAGGCCACAAAACAAGTCTCAATAACTTAAAATCAAAGTTAAAATTATATAAAGCATCTTCTCAATTAACAATGAAATAAAACTAGGAATCAACTCCAAGGGGAATTCCCAAAAGCAAACAAATATATAAAAATTAATCAATCTGTTCCTAAATAATACATGGGCAAACAATAAAATCAAGATGGAAATTTTAAAATTTCTTAAAATAATGACAAAACAACACAAGTTATCAAAAGCTTTGAAATATAGCCAAAGTTGTGCTCAGAGGAAATTTAATTGTGCTTAAGGCTTACATTAAAAGACTGAACAATCACATATTGACAACCTAATGTCACACCTCAAGGAGCTTGTAAAATAGCAACAATCCAAATCCAAAGCTAGCAGGAAAAAATAATAATAAAAAAGATCAGAACAGAACTAAATGAAATTGAAACAAACAAAACACACACACGCACCCAAAGGATCAATGAAACAAAAAGTTGGTGCTTTGAAAAGATAAACAAAACTGATAGACCATCAGCTAGACTAATTTTTAAAAAGAAGAGAAAAGATTCAAATTAGCTCTATCAAAAATGAAAATGGAGACATTACAACTGATATCACAAACATATAAAAGATCATATAAGATTATTATAAATA
>NW_006950474.1:6839-8357 GCF_000164805.1 Carlito syrichta | reverse complement strand
AAAATAGCAAATATTTAGGAGTCAAGCCTAGAGATCTAATGTACAAGAGGATAACAATAGGAAATAAAAGTATGCACATGGGATTTATGCTAAATGAGCAGATTTTAACAGCTCTTACCCCCCTACAAAATGGGTAACTATGTGAAATGAGGAATATGTGAGTTTACTTCACTACAGTAACCTTTTTACTGTCTATATGGAACCTATAAAATCAGGGTGTATGCCTTAGATACACTCAGTAAAATTTTGTTTTACAAATTGTTTAAATGTTTCAAATACTCTTTTTTTTTTGAAAGCAGGATTTATTGAGAGGACAGAAAAGCTCCCACAGTGGGAGGAGACCCAAAGGAGTTGCCCTTTCAAAGACTCAACCCCTTTTGCCAGAATGCTCATCTAAAAGGTTGTAAAATTTTATATGTTCACATTATACCTTGATCAACTTTGAATATTTTTTATCATGATCAATTGGGTAATTGATCATTGCTGTTTCAATAGCCTCTTCTTTAGTTAGTAGTTCGGTGTAACATATAAAAGCATTGCTACATTGTGTCATTATTACTCTTTATAGAATACATTAATCAAGTTCTTTAGCTCTAAAAATAAACAAATTTTTAACTCAGATGCAGACTTTTATCACTTAATTGAGGAAAGCTAAACTTCATGTCTAAACCTCAGTTTTATCACATGTAAATGGTGATGATATTAGTACCTATTTTATAGAATTGATGTGATGATTAAGAAAGAAAAGCATTGACATGCATAGCTTGAAGCCTGACATGGTAAATGTTCAATATATATTGTGTCATACTTTTATGTGCATTCTTTATTTGTTTATTTTTAAATTCTCTTTATTTTAATATCTTTTGGGGGTACAAATTGTTTTTGTACATGATTGTTTTTTACATGGCTGCTTTGCATAGTGGTGAACAAGTCTGGACATTAAGTGTACCAGTCACCCCTCATTAGTGCACATAGTATTCAAAAGGGAATTTGTTAAGCCTGCCCCTTTCCCATTCTCCTCCTTCTGAGTCTGCAATATGCATTGTTCCATTCTATATGCGTTTAGCATGCAAGAAGACCCTTAGGTTAGCTCCCACTTATAAGTGAGAACGTGTGACATTTGATTTTCCATTCCTGGGACACTTCACTTAGGATAATTGCCCCAATTGCCTCCAAGTTGCTGCAGAGGACATTATTTTGTTCTTTCCTATGGCTAAATAGTATTCAATGGTGTGTGTGTGTGTGTGTGTGTGTGTGTGTGTGTGTGTGTGTGTGTGTACGTGCACGCATATGATTTTCCACTGAAGAGTCGATGGACATTTAGGTTGATTCCATATCTTTGTAATTTTGAATTGTGCTGCAATGACCACTCTTCCTTTGGGTAGATACATAGTAGTGGGAGTGCTGGGTCAAATGGTAAATTTACTTTCAGTTCTTTGAGATATCGTCATACTGATTTCCATAGAGGTTCTACTAATTTACATTCTTATTGACAGGGCATAAGAATTCTTTTTTTTG
>NW_006950474.1:0-5586 GCF_000164805.1 Carlito syrichta | reverse complement strand
TTTTTTGAAGGCATCTTTAGGATTTTCTAGGTATGAGATCATATTATTGGTAAACAAAGATAGTTTGATTTCTTATTTTCCAACTTGAATACTTTATTTCTTTCTCTTGCCTGATTGTTCTGGCTAGGACTTTCAGTACTATATTGACTAGAAGGTGGTGAAAGTTGGTCTTTTTGCCTTGTACCAGTTCTGAGGGAGAATATTTTCAACTTTTCCCCATTTATTATGATGTAGGCTGTCATATATGGCTCTTATTATTTTGAGGTATGTTCTTTATGTGTCTATTTTGCTAAGTTTTTTTTTTAATCATGAAGGGATATTGGATTTTTTCAAATGCTTTTTCTGTATCTATTGAAATTATCATATTATTTTTTGTTTTTAACTGTGTTTATGTGATGAATCACGTATGTTGACTTGTGTATGCTGAGCCATCTTTGCATCCCTGGGATAAAACCCATTTGATAATGCTGGGCTTGGTGGCTCAGCCTGTAATTCCGCGCCTTTGGGAGATTGAGGTGAGTAGATTGCCTGAGCCTGTGGGTTCAAGACCCGCCTGGGCAGCGAGACCTCATCTCTACAATAAATCAAAAAATCAGTCGGGCGTGGTAGCACATGCCTGTAATTCCAGCTACTTGGAAGGCTGAGGTGGAAGGATTGCCGGAGCCCAGCAGGTCAAGGCTGCGGTGGCCAGGAGTGGCCACTGCACTCTAGTCTGGGCGACAGAGTGAGACTCCAACTCAAAAAAAAAAAAACAAAACTCATTTGATAATGGGAAATTATTTTCTTGATGTGCTGTTGGATTCAGTATGCTAGTAGTTTCTTGAGAACTTTTGCATCTATGTTCATTAGGGATATTGGTCTTTAATTTTCTTTTCTTGTTGTGTCTTTTCCTGGCTTTGGTATCAGAATGACTCTGGCTTCATAGAATGGGTTAGGGAGAATTCCCTCCTTTTCTGTCTTATGAAATAGCTTCAGTAGGGTTAGTACCAAGACTTTTTTGAAAGTCTGATACAATTCAGCTGTAAATTTGTTAGCTTCTGGACTTTTTGGGGAGAGACTTGATTATTGATTCAATCTTGCTACTCATTATTGGTGTATTTGGGGATTTTATTTCTTCCTGATTTAATGCTGGGGGTGTACATATCTAGAATTAATGCACTTTTTCTAGATTATCTAGTTTGCATAGAGGTATTTATAATAATCTTATATGATCTTTTATATTTTTGTGATATCAGTTGTAATGTCTCCATTTTCATTTTTGATTGAGCTAATTTGAATCTTTTCTCTTCTTTTTAAAAATTAATCTAGCTGATGGTCTATCAGTTTTGTTTATCTTTTCAAAGCACCAACTTTTTGTTTCATTGATCCTTTGGGTGCGTGTGTGTGTTTTGTTTGTTTCAATTTCATTTAGTTCTGTTCTGATCTTTTTTATTATTATTTTTTCCTGCTAGCTTTGGATTTGGATTGTTGCTATTTTACAAGCTCCTTGAGGTGTGACATTAGGTTGTCAATATGTGATTGTTCAGTCTTTTAATGTAAGCCTTAAGCATAATTAAATTTCCTCTGGGCACAACTTTGGCTATATTTCAAAGCTTTTGATAACTTGTGTTGTTTTGTCATTATTTTGAGAAATTTTAAAATTTCCATCTTGATTTTATTGTTTACCCATGTATTATTTAGGAACAGATTGATTAATTTTTATATATTTGTTTGCTTTTGGGAATTCCTCTTGGAGTTGATTCCTAGTTTTATTTCAGTGTTAATTGAGAAGATGTTTGATATAATTTTGACTTTGATTTTAAGTTATTGAGGCTTGTTTTGTGGCCTATCATAGTTTATCTTAGAAAACATTCTATGTGCTGATGAGAAAAAAAGGCATATTCTGCAGTTTGGGGGTAGAATGTTCTATAGATGTCTATTAGGTCCATTTGTTCTAGATTCCAATTTAAGTCCAATTTTTTTGTTGGCTTTTTGTCTTGATGATCTTTCTATTGTTGTTATTGGAGTGTTGAAACTCCCCCCTCCCCTCCATCATTGTATGGCTATCTGTCTCTCTTCTTGGGTCTAATAAAATTTCTTTTATAAAGCTGGAAGCTCTGGTGTTAGATGCATATATATTTTAAACTATTATATTGTCTTGTTGGATTGCTCCTTTATCGTTATATAATGAACTACTTTGTCTTTTTTTTTTTGCTGTTGTTAGTTTAAAGTCTGTCTTAAAAGTCTGATACATAAGTATAGCTACTCTTGCTGCTTTTGGGCTTCCATTTACATGGCATTTTCCCCCCCTACCCTTTTACCTTGAGTCTATGGGCATCTTTTTGAGTTAAATGTGTCTCTTGAAGGCAGCAGAAATTTGGATTGTGCTTTTTTAATTCATTCTGCCAATCTGTATCTTTTAAGAGGGGCATTCAGACTATTTACATGCATAGTTAATAATGATATGTGAGGTACTGTTCCTTTTATCATGTTGATTGCTACCTAGTTACTTTATCTCTGTTTTGTTAGTGCTGTATAAGCCCTGTGGGTTTTATGATTTCCATTGTTTCTCTACTGGTGCACTTCAACCTTTTGTTTCAGTGTTTAGAACTCCTTTGACCATTTCTGTTGGTCTGGTGTGATAAATTCTCTCAGCATTTGCTTTAGTGACAGACTTTATTTCTTCATTTATGAAAGTTTGCAGGGATACAAAATCCTTGAGGACAGTTGTTCTGCTTGAGGAGATTAAAGGTAGGGCCCAAATCTCTTCTGGCTTGTAGAATTTCGGCTGAGAAGATTCCTTTTAGTCTGACTGGTTTACTTTTATACACTTTATCTCAATACTCTTAGAATTCTTTCCTTCATGTTGATGATGGATAACATTATGACTATATGCCTTGAAGATTACCTTTTTTTGCAATGGCTCTTCCAGGAGTTCTTTGGGCTTCTTGTATCTGGCTGTTTAAGTCTCTGGCAAGGCCAGGGCACTTTTTCTCCGTTATTCCCACAATAGGTTTTCAAAACCTGTTGCTTTTTCTTCTTCCTGAGGAATATCTATGATTCCTAGGTTTGGACACTTTATATAATCCCACATTTCTTTAGACTTTGTTCAGATCTCCTTTGTTCTTTATTGTTGTCTGATTGTGTTAATCCAAAAACCTTGTCTTTGAGTCCTGAAATTCTTTCTTCTATTTGGTTCAGTTTACTGTTAAAACATTCCACTGTGTTTTGTACTTCCCTAAATGATTTTTCATTTCCAGAGGTTCATTTTTTTAAAGTATCTATCATGTCCTGAATTTAAAAAAAATCTTTATGTTGGTTTTCAACTTTCTTTTGGATCTCATTGAACAATTTTATAATCAACCTTTTGAATTCTATCTCTGGAATTCTATCTATTTCATTTTGGCTAGATCCATTGCTGAAAAGTTAGTGTGGTTTTTTGGAGGGAACTTGAAAAACTCTGTTTTTTCACATTGCCAATAATAGCTTTTTGTTCCTTCTTACTTGGGTGGATTATTTCTTCTTATTATTGGTAAATTTGGTTTTGATTTATTTTCTTTCCCTTAGGGATGTGACTTTAATGCATATTCCTTATGCTCTTCTAGCTTTGACTCTGGGTGCTTTCAGTAGTATAGGCTTTATGGGTTATAACAAACCTTTGTGCATTGGCTCTCTCAGATACTGCTTGTAGTAACAATTATTGTGTGTGTGTTTGTTTATGTGTGTGTAGTTTCACTGTGGGTCTAGAATGCTAGAGGACGAATGAAGTTTATCTTGTTCTCCCAAGGAGTAATGTGCTCTTTATTCTTTACCAGTATTTCTTTCTGGGGTGAACCATTCAGCTTTGCTGTGAGGAATCACCCATGGGTGAGAACCAGTTGTAGCTGAAGCAATACCTCTATGGTGGGCTAAGGTCTCGGCCTTGATGGACATCACTGAGGAAGCTCCCTATAAGATGCACTGAGGTCTTCATTAGGTATGGGGGGCACTACATCAGCTCCATTAGTAGGCTGGTGGAGATATAGTTTGCTTTTCTGTTATGCCCTTGCACTGTTGGTTTGAATTTTCATATCAGACATGTACCTCTGCCCATCTGTAGGAGTGTTGATGTTCTATGTGCAGAGGCACTAGAGTTCCATTCCTTGTCCAAGTCTGAACCTAAAGGGACCTCCTTCCTGTTAATGTTATAGAAAATGCATCATCATGCTTACTTGCACTGAGATCCCATGTGGGAAACCAGTGCTTGCAGTGGTGGGCAAGGGAGTTGAAAAGTCCCATTTTCCAAGACCCTTCATGGGAAGCAGATCTGCTCAACTGCTGGGACAGAACTGCCACTTTCTTCAACTAAACCCAGCACTGTGTCTGCATCTTTGCTGAAAGCAACTTTCCTCAGGTGCCACGGCCTGCATGACTGCCTTGAGGGTTCCAAGAGACAGTGGCAAGAGATTCAGAAAGATACAGACACAAAGACATAAAGAAAAGCTGGGGCCAGGTGGGATACTTTCCTCTGATGGAAGAGAAGTAGCCCCAAAGTAGCTCAGCATGTTTATTTTATAATCAAGCACAAAGAAAGTTGGAAGGGATTCAAGGTCTGTGAGGGAGCTATAATGGAATTTTGTTGCTACCTAAATGGCAAACTGTTCTGTGGTTATCTTGTTGTAGCTAAGGCTTTATCTGTACTATATGCACCCAGATGTGTGGGCCTCTGGGATGCTGTTTTGTGTAGCAGGCTGCAACCCTTGCCTTTGGGAATGAGTGAGACCTTAGCCTTCACTTGGGCCTTTACTCAAGGCCTGCTACAGTGACAGCGCTCATCCGTTCCCCACATCGCATCCCGCTCCCAACACTCAAGTTGGGGCATTCTGGGACACAGAAAAGGCTGTACTCTGGATTTATTTATTTATTTGTCCTGTAGGGTGCTCCCAGATGTGGTGCACCCTTCCCCTGGGAACAGTAATCCGTAATGGTCTGACCACTCTGAGTCCTGCTGTTCTTGAGTCTAGCTGCCCTACTAGGTTGCCACAATTTGGGCTGGTACTGGGAGTTGTCTGCAAAGGATATGGTGATATGAAGGTACAAGGATTAAATTCTAAGGAGAGTTGATCACTGTCATTTCTGGACTACCCTTTGGAGAAGCTCTCTGATGCCTTGCACTATGGACTAGTTTGTGTGATGAGTGGTAACATGGGCTTTGCTCTTATCTCTTGGGGAACGGGGCATGATGTTAGGTAGAACTGAGTCAAGCTGACCAGCACTCTGATTTCTTAGTGGTGGGTGCAAACACCACCTCTCATGGGGTTGGCAGGAGGATGGTGTGAATTCTGTATGGTTTCCTTCATTGTATATAGGCTTAGTGTTGTGCTTTCTCAATTGCCAGTTGTAGCAGTGCTGGGCTAGGAACATGCACAGGCTTAGAGACTTCTGACTGGCAACTAAGAAAGGTGACTTGGATAGTAGTGTTAGCTGCAGTGTGGGAACAAACCATCCCTGTGTGCTGTGTTGTGTCAGATGTTGCAATGGGCTGTGCCAGTTGATCTCTGGCCAGGAGGTGACACTTGTAGGAAAGAGCTAGCTGTGATAGTGGCTGTGGGCTTTCTGTTTGGCCTA